>NW_027183289.1:2500-20000 GCF_041146395.1 Eulemur rufifrons | reverse complement strand
GTTACGGTTAGGGTTAGCGGTTTAGAATTAGGGTTAGGGATTAGGTGTCACAGTGATGACTAGGAGATAGGGTTAGAATTATGGGATAGGGGTTGTTCTCAGGAAATGGGTTATGCATTAACGTTAGGATAAGAGGTTAAAGTTAGGCGCACGGTGAGGTTTACATGTTAAGGGGAGAAATAGGAACAGGGTTGGGTGTTATGTTCAGGGTTAGGGTTATCAGTTAAAGGTATTGTTTATGCTTAGCGCACGGGCCCTGTCTGCATTGGGCGGGCCGGGGGAGTTTAGGGGGCTGGGATTGTACCCGGGAACCCACTCTATCATACTCTGGGTATGAGCCCGTGGGTTTCATGCAGGACACAGTGGTAGAGCCTCCTTTCACGCATGGCATGGGAGGATTGCAGGCTTTCTAAACTCTAAGAAAGCAAGAAGTCTGAGAATTAGATTTAGGGTTAGGATTATGGTTAGGGTTAAGGATGAAGTTTAGTGTTAGGGTGAGGGCTTAGGGTTAGGGTTTAGCGTTAGGGTTAAAGGTTACTCTTAGGTTTAACGGTTCCACTGTGGTTTAGGGTTGAGGTTTACGGTTAGGGTTAAGATGAGGGGTTAGGGTTTGGTACAGCGTTAGAGTTAAGTATTAGGTTTAGTGTTGAAGATAGGATTAGGGTTAGGATTAAAGGTTAGCGTGAGAGTTAACGCTTAGGGTTAAGGTTAAGAGTTAGGCTTTAGGGTTAGGTTTAGGGTTAGTGTTAGTTTTAGGGTTAGAGTTATGTGCTATGGTTTGTGTTAGCGGTTAGGGTTAGGTTTACTGGTGACGGTTAGGGTTACGTTTAGGGGTTAGCATTAGGGTTAGGGTTAGGGTTAAGGGATAGGATTAGGGTTAAGTGTTGGGCTTAGGGTTAGGGTTTAGTGTTAGGGTTAGCATTAAGGATTAGGGTTAGGGTCAGGGTTAAATGCTTGGGTGCGGGTAATGGTTAGCGTCAGGGTTAAGGTTCACGGATAGGGTTAGTGTTAAGGGTTACGGGTAGGTTTAGGGTTCAGGGTTAGAGTTACCATTAGGACTTAAGTTTAGGATTAGGCGGTAGGTTAGATTTAGGGTTAGATCTAGGCGTTAGGGTAAGGGCTAGGGTTAGGGTTAAGAGATAGGTTTAGGTTTAATGCTTAGGATTAGGGTTAGGGTTTGGGGTTAAAGTAAGTGTTAGGGGTTAGGTTTCAGGATCCAAGCTTAGGGTTATTTTTAGCTGTAGTGTTAGGGTTAGGGATAAGGGATCCCATTAGCATTAAGGGTCTTCCTTACTGTAGGGTTAAGGGTTAGGCTTAGAGTTAAAGGTTAAGGTTAGGGTCAGTGTTAAGATTTAGGGTGAGGGTTAACGGTTAGGGTAAAGGTTAAGCGTTAGGGTTAGGGATTAGTGATTAGGGTTTTTTGTTAGTGTTAGGGTTAGCGGTTAGGAGTTAGTGTTTTATGAAGGGGTATGGTTAGAATTAGGATTGGGGTTAGAGTTAGGGTGAGGTATAGGGGTTAGGTTTAGGGGTTAGTTTTAGGGTAAAAGGATAGGATTAGTGTTACGGGTTGGGCTTAGGTTTAGGGTTAAAGTTTACTGCTAGGGTTAGGGATAGGGTTCAGGCTTAGCTTTAGGGGTTCTGCTTAGGGTTAGGTGTTAGGTTAGTGTCAGGGTTAGGTCTAGTCGTGAGGGCAAGGTTCAGGGTTATCTTTAAGAGCTAGGGTTAGGTTTAATGGTTAGGATTAGGATTAGGGTTAAGGGTTAGGATAAGCCTTAGGGGTTAGGGTGCAGGGTTAGGGTTTTTGTTAGGCATAGCGTTGGGGTTAGAAGTAAGGGTTACTGTCAGTGTTAGGGCTGTAGTTAGGGTTACGGTTAGGGTTAGTGGTTTAGAATTAGGGTTAGGGATTAGGTGTCACAGTGATGACTAGGAGATAGGGTTAGAATTATGGGATAGGGGTTGTTCTCAGGAAATGGGTTATGCATTAACGTTAGGATTAGAGGTTAAAGTTAGGCGCACGGTGAGGTTTACGTGTTAAGGGGAGAAATAGGAACAGGGTTGGGTGTTATGTTCAGGGTTAGGGTTATCTGTTAAAGGTATTGTTTATGCTTAGCGCACGGGCCCTGTCTGCATTAGGCGGGCGGGGGGAGTTTAGGGGACTGGGATTGTACCCGGGAACCCACTCTATCATACTCTGGGTATGGGCCCGTGGGTTTCATGCAGGACACAGTGGTAGAGCCTCCTTTGACGCATGGCATGGGAGGATTGCAGGCTTTCTAAACTCTAAGAAAGCAAGAAGTCTGAGAATTAGATTTAGGGTTAGGATTCTGGTTAGGGTTAAGGATGAAGTTTAGTGTTAGGGTGAGGGCTTAGGGGTAGGGCTAAGGGTTAGGGTTAAAGGTTACTCTTAGGTTTAACGGTTACACTTTGGTTTAGGGTTGAGGTTTACGGTTAGGGTTAAGATGGGGGGTTAGGGTTTGGTACAGTGTTAGGGTTAAGTGTTAGGTTTAGGGTTGAAGATTAGGATTAGGGTTAGGATTAAAGGTTAGCGTGAGAGTTAACGCTTAGGGTTAAGGTTAAGAGTTAGGGTTTAGGGTTAGGGTTAGGTTTAGGGTTCTTTTTAGGGTTAGAGTTATGTGCTATGGTTTGTGTTAGAGGTTAGGGTTAGGTTTACTGGTCACCGTGTGGGTTAAGTTTAGGGGTTAGCATTAGGGTTAGGGTTAAGGGATAGGATTAGGGTTAAGTGTTGGGCGTAGGGTGAGGGTTTAGTGTTAGGGTTATCATTAAGGATTAGGGGTAGGGTCAGGGTTAAATGCTTGGGTGCGGGTAATGGTTAGGGTCAGGGTTAAGGTTCACGGATAGGGTTAGTGTTAAGGGTTACGGGTAGGTTTAGGGTTCAGGGTTAGAGTTAGCATTAGGGCTTAAGGTTAGGATTAGGCGGTAGGTTCGATTTAGGGTTAGATCTAGGCGTTAGGGTAAGGGCTAGCGTTAGGGTTTAGAGATAGGGTTAGGTTTAATGCTTAGGATTAGGGTTAGGGTTTGGGGTTAAAGTAAGTGTTAGGGGTTAGGTTTAAGGATGAAAGGTTACTGTTATTTTTAGCTGTAGTGTTAGGGTTACGGAAAAGGGATCCCATTAGCATTAAGGGTCTTCCTTACTGTAGGGTTAAGGGTTAGGCTTAGAGTTAAAGGTTAAGGTTAGGGTCAGTGTTAAGATTTAGGGTGAGGGTTAACGGTTAGGGTAAAGGTTAAGCGTTAGGGTTAGGGATTAGTGATTAGGGATTTTGGTTAGTGTTAGGGTTAGCGGTTAGGAGTTAGTGTTTTATGAAGGGGTATGGTTAGAATTAGGATTGCGGTTAGAGTTAGGGTGAGGTATAGGGGTTAGGTTTAGGGGTTAGTTTTAGGGTAAAAGGATAGGATTAGGGTTACGGGTTGGGCTTAGGTTTAGGGTTAAAGTTTACTGCTAGGGTTAGGGATAGGGTTCAGGCTTAGCTTTAGGGGTTCTGGTTAGGGTTAGGTGTTAGGTTAGTGTCAGGGTTAGGTCTAGTCGTGAGGGCAAGGTTCAGGGTTATCTTTAAGAGCTAGGGTTAGGTTTAATGGTTAGGATTAGGATTAGGGTGAAGGGTTAGGGTAAGGCTTAGGGGTTAGGGTGCAGGGTTAGTGTTTTTGTTAGGCATAGCGTTGGGGTTAGAAGTAAGGGTTACTGTCAGTGTTAGGGTTGTAGGTAGGGTTACGGTTAGGGTTAGCGGTTTAGAATTAGGGTTAGGGATTAGGTGTCACAGTGATGACTAGGAGATAGGGTTAGAATTATGGGATAGGGGTTGTTCTCAGGAAATGGGTTATGCATTAACGTTAGGATAAGAGGTTAAAGTTAGGCGCACGGTGAGGTTTACGTGTTAAGGGGAGAAATAGGAACAGGGTTGGGTGTTATGTTCAGGGTTAGGGTTATCTGTTAAAGGTATTGTTTATGCTTAGCGCACGGGCCCTGTCTGCATTAGGCGGGCGGGGGGAGTTTCGGGGGCTGGGATTGTACCCGGGAACCCACTCTATCATACTCTGGGTATGGGCCCGTGGGTTTCATGCAGGACGCAGTGGTAGAGCCTCCTTTCACGCATGGCATGGGAGGATTGCAGGCTTTCTAAACTCTAAGAAAGCAAGAAGTCTGAGAATTAGATTTAGGGTTAGGATTATGGTTAGGGTTAAGGATGAAGTTTAGTGTTAGGGTGAGGGCTTAGGGTTAGGGATTAGGGTTAGGGTTAAAGGTTACTCTTAGGTTTAACGGTTACACTTTGGTTTAGGGTTGAGGTTTACGGTTAGGGTTAAGATGAGGGTTTACGGTTTGGTACAGGGTTAGGGTTAAGTGTTAGGTTTAGGGTTGAAGATTAGGATTAGGGTTAGGATTAAAGGTTAGCGTGAGAGTTAACGCTTAGGGTTAAGGTTAAGAGTTAGGGTTTAGGGTTAGGGTTGGGGTTAGGTTTAGTTTTAGGGTTAGAGTTATGTGCTATGTTTTGTGTTAGAGGTTAGGGTTAGGTTTACTGGTCACGGTGAGGGTTACGTTTAGGGGTTAGCATTAGGGTTAGGGTTAAGGGATAGGATTAGGGTTAAGAGTTGGGCGTAGGGTTAGGGTTTATTGTTAGGGTTATCATTAAGGATTAGGGGAAGGGTCAGGGTTAAATGCTTGGGTGCGGGTAATGGTTAGGGTCAGGGTTAAGGTTCACGGATAGGGTTAGTGTTAAGGGTTACGGGTAGGTTTAGGGTTCAGGGTTAGAGTTAGCATTAGGGCTTAAGGTTAGGATTAGGCGGTAGGTTCGATTTAGGGTTAGATCTAGGCGTTAGGGTAAGGGCTAGCGTTAGGGTTAAGAGATAGGGTTAGGTTTAATGCTTAGGATTAGGGTTAGGGTTTGGGGTTAAAGTAAGTGTTAGGGGTTAGGTTTCAGGATCAAAGGTTAGGGTTATTTTTAGCTGTAGTGTTAGGGTTAGGGATAAGGGATCCCATTAGCATTAAGGGTCTTCCTTACTGTAGGCTTAAGGGTTAGGCTTAGAGTTAAAGGTTCAGGTTAGGGTCAGTGTTAAGATTTAGGGTGAGGGTTAATGGTTAGGGTAAAGGTTAAGCGTTAGCGTTAGGGATTAGTGATTAGGATTTTTGGTTAGTGTTAGGGTTAGCGGTTAGGAGTTAGTGTTTTATGAAGGGGTATGGTTAGAATTAGGATTGGGGTTAGAGTTAGGGTGAGGTATAGGGGTTAGGTTTAGGGGTTAGTTTTAGGGTAAAAGGATAGGATTAGGGTTACGGGTTGGGCTTAGGTTTAGGGTTAAAGTTTACTGCTAGGGTTAGGGATAGGGTTCAGGCTTAGCTTTAGGGGTTCTGGTTAGGGTTAGGTGTTAGGTTAGTGTCAGGGTTAGGTCTAGTCATGAGGGTAAAGTTTAGGGTTAGCTTTAAGAGCTAGGGTTAGGTTTAATGGTTAGGATTAGGATTAGGGTTAAGGGTTAGGGTAAGGCTTAGGGGTGAGGGTGAAGGGTTAGGTTAAAGGGTTAGGGTTTTTGTTAGGCCTAGCGTTGGGGTTAGAAGTAAGGGTTACTGTCAGTGTTAGGGTTGTAGGTAGGATTACGGTTAGGGTTAGCGGTTTAGAATTAGGGTTAGGGATTAGGTGTCACAGTGATGACTAGGAGATAGGGTTAGAATTATGGGATAGGGGTTGTTCTCAGGAAATGTGTTATGCATTAACGTTAGGATAAGAGGTTAAATTTAGGCGCACGGTGAGGTTTACGTGTTAAGGGGAGAAATAGGAACAGGGTTGGGTGTTATGTTCAGGGTTAGGGTTATCTGTTAAAGGTATTGTTTATGCTTAGCGCACGAGCCCTGTCTGCATGAGGCAGGCGGGGGGAGTTTAGGGGGCTGGGATTGTACCCGGGAACCCACTCTATCATACTCTGGGTATGGGCCCGTGGGTTTCATGCAGGACACAGTGGTAGAGCCTCCTTTCACCCATGGCATGGGAGGATTGCAGGCTTTCTAAACTCTAAGAAAGCAAGAAGTCTGAGAATTAGATTTAGGGTTAGGATTCTGGTTAGGGTTAAGGATGAAGTTTAGTGTTAGGGTGAGGGCTTAGGGTTAGGGCTTAGGGTTAGGGTTAAAGGTTACTCTTAGGTTTAACGGTTACACTTTTTTTTAGGGTTGAGGTTTACGGTTAGGGTTAAGATGAGGGGTTAGGTTTTGGTACAGGGTTAGGGTTAAGTGTTAGGTTTAGGGTTGAAGATTAGGACTAGGGTTAGCATTAAAGGTTAGCGTGAGAGGTAACGCTTAGTGTTAAGGTTAAGAGTTAGGGTTTAGGGTTAGGTTTAGGGTTAGTTTTAGGGTTAGAGTTATGTGCTATGGTTTGTGTTAGAGGTTAGGGTTAGGTTTACTGGTCACGGTGAGGGTTACGTTTAGGGGTTAGCATTAGGGTTAGGGTTAAGGGACAGGATTAGGGTTAAGTGTTGGGAGTAGGGTGAGGGTTTAGTGTTAGGGTTATCATTAAGGATTAGGGTTAGGGTCAGGGTTAAATGCTTGGGTGCGGGTAATGGTTAGGGTCAGGGTTAAGGTTCACGGATAGGGTTAGTGTTAAGGGTTACGCGTAGGTTTAGGGTTCAGGGTTAGAGTTAGCATTAGGGCTTAAGGTTAGGATTAGGCGGTAGGTTCGATTTAGGGTTAGATCTAGGCATTAGGGTAAGGGCTAGCGTTACGTTTAAGAGATAGGGTTAGGTTTAATGCTTAGGATTAGGGTTAGGGTTTGGGGTTAAAGTAAGTGTTAGGGGTTATGTTTAAGGATCAAAGGTTAGGGTTATTTTTAGCTGTAGTGTTAGGGTTAGGGATAAGTTATCCCATTAGCATTAAGGGTCTTCCTTACTGTAGGGTTAAGGGTTAGGCTTAGAGTTAAAGGTTAAGGTTAGGGTCAGTGTTAAGATTTAGGGTGAGGGTTAACGGTTAGGGTAAAGGTTAAGCGTTAGGGTTAGGGATTAGTGATTAGGGTTTTTGGTTAGTGTTAGGGTTAGCGGTTAGGAGTTAGTGTTTTATGAAGGGGTATGGTTAGAATTAGGATTGGGATTAGAGTTAGGGTGAGGTGTAGGGGTTAGGTTTAGGGGTTAGTTTTAGGGTAAAAGGATAGGATTAGGGTTACGGGTTGGGCTTAGGTTTAGGGTTAAAGTTTACTGCTAGGGTTAGGGATAGGGTTCAGGCTTAGCTTTAGGGGTTCTGCTTAGGGTTAGGTGTTAGGTTAGTGTCAGGGTTAGGTCTAGTCGTGAGGGTAAGGTTTAGGGTTAGCTTTAAGAGCTAGGGTTAGGTTTAATGGTTAGGATTAGGATTAGGGTTAAGGGTTAGGGTAAGGCTTAGGGGTTAGGGTGATGGGTTAGGGTCAAGGGTTAGGGTTTTTGTTAGGCATAGCGTTGGGGTTAGAAGTAAGGGTTACTGTCAGTGTTAGGGTTGTAGGTAGGGTTACGGTTAGGGTTAGCGGTTTAGAATTAGGGTTAGGGATTAGGTTTCACAGTGATGACAGGGAGATAGGGTTAGAATTATGGGATAGCGGTTGTTCTCAGGAAATGGGTTATGCATTAACGTTAGGATAAGAGGTTAAAGTTAGGCGCACGGGGAGGTTTACGTGTTAAGGGGAGAAATAGGAACAGGGTTGCGTGTTATGTTCAGGGTTAGGGTTATCTGTTAAAGGTATTGTTTATGCTTAGCGCACGGGCCCTGTCTGCATTAGGCGGGCGGGGGGAGTTTAGGGGGCTGGGATTGTACCCGGGAACCCACTCTATCATACTCTGCGTATGGGCCCGTGGGTTTCATGCAGGACACAGTGGTAGAGCCTCCTTTCACCCATGGCATGGGAGGATGGCAAGCTTTCTAAACTCTAAGAAAGCAAGAAGTGTGAGAATGAGATTTAGGGTTGGATTATGGTTAGGGTTAAGGATGAAGTTTAGTGTTAGGGTGAGGGCTTAGGCTTAGGTATTAGGGTTAGGGTTAAAGGTTACTCTTAGGTTTAACGGTTACACTTTGGTTTAGGGTTGAGGTTTACGGTTAGGGTTAAGATGAGGGGTTAGGTTATGGTACAGGGTTAGGGTTAAGTGTTAGGTTTAGTGTTGAAGATTAGGATTAGGGTTAGGATTAAAGGTTAGCGTGAGAGTTAACGCTTAGGGTTAAGGTTAAGAGTTAGGGTTTAGGGTTAGGGTTAGGGATAGGGTTAGTTTTAGTTAGTTTAGTGCTATGGTTTGTGTTAGAGGTTAGGGTTAGGTTTACTGGTCACGGTTAGGGTTACGTTTAGGGGGTAGCATTAGGATTAGGGTTAAGGGATAGGATTAGGGATAAGTGTTTGGGCTTAGGTTTAGGGTATAGTGTTAGGGTTATCATTAAGGATTAGAGGTAGGGTCAGGGTTAAATGCTTGGGTGCGGGTAATGGTTAGGGTCAGGGTTAAGGTTGACGGATAGGGTTAGTGTTAAGGGTTTCGGGTAGGTTTAGGGTTCAGAGTTAGAGTTAGCATTAGGGCTTAAGGTTAGGATTAGGCGGTAGGTTAGATTTAGGGTTAGATCTAGGCGTTAGGGTAAGGGTAGCGTTAGGGTTAAGAGATAGGGTTAGGTTTAATGCTTAGTATTAGGGTTAGGGTTTGGGGTTAAAGTAAGTGTTAGGGGTTAGGTTTAAGGATCAAAGGTTAGGGTTATTTTTAGCTGTAGTGTTAGGCTTAGAGATAAGGGATCCCATTAGCATTAAGGGTCTTCCTTACTGTAGGGTTAAGGGTTAGGCTTAGAGTTAAAGGTTAAGGTTAGGGTCAGTTTTAAGATTTGGGGTGAGGGTTAACGGTTATGGTAAAGGTTAAGCGTTAGGGTTAGGGATTAGTGATTAGGGTTTTTGGTTAGTGTTAGTGTTAGTGTTAGCGGTTGGAGTTAGTGTTTTATGAAGGGGTATGGTTAGAATTAGGATTGGGGTTAGAGTTAGGGTGAGGTATAGGGGTTAGGTTTAGGGTAAAAGGATAGGATTAGGGTTACGGGTTGGGCTTAGGTTTAGGGTTAAAGTTTACTGCTAGGGTAAGGGATAGGGTTCAGGGTTAGCTTTAGGGGTTCTGGATAGTGTTAGGTGTTAGGTTAGTGTCAGCGTTAGGTCTAGTCGTGAGGGTAAGGTTTAGGGTTAGCTTTAAGAGCTAGGGTTACGTTTAATGGTTAGGATTAGGATTAGGGTTAAGGGTTAGGGTAAGGCTTAGGGGTTAGGGTGAAGGGTTAGGGTCAAGGGTTAGGGTTTTTGTTAGGCATAGCGTTGGGGTTAGAAGTAAGGGTTACTGTCAGTGTTAGGGTTGTAGGTAGGGTTACGGTTAGGGTTAGCGGTTTAGAATTAGGGTTAGGGATTAGGTGTCACAGTGATGACTAGGAGATAGGGTTAGAATTATGGGATAGGGGTTGTTCTCAGGAAATGGGTTATGCATTAACGTTAGGATAAGAGGTTAAAGTTAGGTGCACGCTGAAGTTTACGTGTTAAGGGGAGAAATAGGAACAGGGTTGGGTTGTTATGTTCAGGGTTAGGGTTATCTGTTAAAGGTATTGTTTATGCTTAGCGCACGGGCCCTGTCTGCATTAGGCGGGCGGGGGGAGTTTAGGGGGCTGGGATTGTACCCGGGAACCCACTCTATCATACTCTGGGTATGGGCCCGTGAGTTTCATGGAGGACACAGGGGTAGAGCCTCCTTTCACGCATGGCATGGGAGGATTGCAGGCTTTCTAAACTCTAAGAAAGCAAGAAGTCTGAGAATAAGATTTAGGGTTAGGATTATGGTTAGGGTTAAGGATGAAGTTTAGTGTTAGGGTGAGGGCTTAGGGTTAGGGATTAGGGTTAGGGTTAAAGGTTACTCTTAGGTTTAACGGTTACACTTTGGTTTAGGGTTGAGGTTTACGGTTAGGGTTAAGATGAGGGGTTAGGGTTTGGTACAGGGTTAGGGTTAAGTGTTAGGTTTAGGGTTGAAGATTAGGATTAGGGTTAGGATTAAAGGTTAGCGTGAGAGTTAACGCTTAGGGTTAAGGTTAAGAGTTAGGGTTTAGGGTTAGGGTTAGGGTTAGTTTTAGGGTTAGAGTTATGTGCTATGGTTTGTGTTAGAGGTTAGGGTTAGGTTTACTGGTCACGGTTAGGGTTACGTTTAGGGGGTAGCATTAGGGTTAGGGTTAGGGTTAAGGGATAGGATTAGGGATAAGTGTTGGGCTTAGGGTTAGGGTTTAGTGTTAGGGTTATCATTAAGGATTAGGGGAAGGGTCAGGGTTAAATGTTTGGGTGCGGGTAATTTTTAGGGTCAGGGTTAAGGTTCACGGACAGGGTTAGTGTTAAGGGTTACGAATAGGTTTAGGGTTCAGGGTTAGAGTTAGCATTAGGGCTTAAGGTTAGGATTAGGCGGTAGGTTAGATTTAGGGTTAGATCTAGGCGTTAGGGTAAGGGCTAGCGTTAGGGTTAAGAGATAGGGTTAGGTTTAATGCTTAGGATTAGGGTTAGGGTTTGGGGTTAAAGTAAGTGTTAGGGGTTAGGTTTAAGGTTCAAAGCTTAGGGTTATTTTTAGCTGTAGTGTTAGGGTTAGGGATAAGGGATCCCATTAGCATTAAGGGTCTTCCTTACTGTAGGGTTAAGGGTTAGGCTTAGAGTTAAAGGTTAAGGTTAGGGTCAGTGTTAAGATTTAGGGTGAGGGTTAACGGTTAGGGTAAAGGTTAAGCGTTAGGGTTAGGGATTAGTGATTAGGGTTTTTGGTTAGTGTTAGGGTTAGCGGTTAGGAGTTAGTCTTTTATGAAGGGGTATGGTTAGAATTAGGATTGGGGTTAGAGTTAGGGTGAGGTATAGGGGTTAGGTTTAGGGGTTAGTTTTAGGGTAAAAGGATAGGATTAGGGTTACGGGTTGGGCTTAGGTTTAGGGTTAAAGTTTACTGCTAGGGTTAGGGATAGGGTTCAGGGTTAGCTTTAGGGGTTCTGGTTAGGGTTAGGTGTTAGGTTAGTGTCAGCGTTAGGTCTAGTCATGAGGGTAAGGTTTAGGGTTAGCTTTAAGAGCTAGGGTTAGGTTTAATGGTTAGGATTAGGATTAGGGTTAAGGGTTAGGGTAAGGCTTAGGGGTTAGGGTGAAGGGTTAGGGTCAAGGGTTAGGGTTTTTGTTAGGCATAGCGTTGGGGTTAGAAGTAAGGGTTACTGTCAGTGTCAGGGTTGTAGGTAGGGTTACGGTTAGGGTTAGCGGTTTAGAATTAGGGTTAGGGATTAAGTGTCACAGTGATCACTAGGAGATAGGGTTAGAAATATGGGATAGGGGTTGTTCTCAGGAAATGGGTTATGCATTAACGTTAGGATAAGAGGTTAATGTTAGGCGCACGGTGAGGTTTACGTGTTAAGGGGAGAAATAGGAACAGGGTTGGGTGTTATGTTCAGGGTTAGGGTTATCTGTTAAAGGTATTGTGTATGCTTAGTGCACGGGCCCTGTCTGCATTGGGCGGGCGGGGGGAGTTTAGGGGGCTGGGATTGTACCCGGGAACCCACTCTATCATACTCTGGGTATGAGCCCGTGGGTTTCATGCAGGACGCAGTGGTAGAGCCTCCTTTCACGCATGGCATGGGAGGATTGCAGGCTTTCTAAACTCTAAGAAAGCAAGAAGTCTGAGAATTAGATTTAGGGTTAGGATTATGGTTATGGTTAAGGATGAAGTTTAGTGTTAGGGTGAGGGCTTAGGGTTAGGGATTAGGGTTAGGATTAAAGGTTACTCTTAGGTTTAACGGTTACACTTTGGTTTAGGGTTGAGTTTTACGGTTAGGGTTAAGATGAGGGGTTAGGGTTTGGTACAGGGTTAGGGTTAAGTGTTAGGTTTAGGGTTGAAGATTAGGATTAGGGTTAGGATTAAAGGTTAGCGTGAGAGTTAACTCTTAGTGTTAAGGTTAAGAGTTAGGGTTTAGGGTTAGGGTTAGGGTTAGGGTTAGTTTTAGGGTTAGAGTTATGTGCTATGGTTTGTGTTAGAGGTTAGGGTTAGGTTTACTGGTCAGGGTTAGGGTTACGTTTAGGGGGTAGCATTAGGGTTAGGCTTAGGGTTAGGGTTAGGGGATAGGATTAGGGATAAGTGTTGGGCTTAGGGTTAGGGTTTAGTGTTAGGGTTAGCATTAAAGATTAGGGGTAGGGTCAGGGTTAAATGCTTGGGTGCGGGTAATGGTTAGGGTCAGGGTTAAGGTTCACGGATAGGGTTAGTGTTAAGGGTTACGGGTAGGTTTATGGTTCAGGGTTAGAGTTAGCATTAGGGATTAAGGTTAGGATTAGGCGGTAGGTTAGACTTAGGGTTAGATCTAGGCCTTAGGGTAAGGGCTAGCGTTAGGGTTAAGAGATAGGGTTAGGTTTAATGCTTAGGATTAGGGTTAGGGTTTGGGGTTAAAGTAAGTGTTAGGGGTTAGGTTTAAGGATCAAAGGTTAGGGTTATTTTTAGCTGTAGTGTTAGGGTTAGGGATAAGGGATCCCATTAGCATTAAGGGTCTTCCTTACTGTAGGGTTAAGGGTTAGGCTTAGAGTTAAAGGTTCAGGTTAGGGTCAGTATTAAGATTTAGGGTGAGGGTTAACGGTTAGGGTAAAGGTTAAGCGTTAGGGTTAGGGATTAGTGATTAGGATTTTTGGTTAGTGTTAGGGTTAGCGGTTAGGAGTTAGTGTTTTATGAAGGGGTATGGTTAGAATTAGGATTGGGGTTAGAGTTAGGGTGAGGTATAGGGGTTAGGTTTAGGGGTTAGTTTTAGGGTAAAAGGATAGGATTAGGGTTTCGGGTTGGGCTTAGGTTTAGGGTTAAAGTTACTGCTAGGGTTAGCGATAGGGTTCAGGGTTAGCATTAGGGTTTCTGGTTAGGGTTAGGTGTTAGGTTAGTGTCAGGGTTAGGTCTAGTCGTGAGGGTAAGGTTTAGGGTTAGCTTTAAGAGCTAGGGTTAGGTTTAATGGTTAGGATTAGGATTAGGGTTAAGGGTTAGGGTAAGGCTTAGGGGTTAGGGTGAAGGGATAGGGTCAAGGGTTAGGGTTTTTGTTAGGCATACCGTTGGGGTTAGAAGTAAGGCTTACTGTCAGTGTTAGGGTTGTAGGTAGGGTTACAGTTAGGGTTAGCGGTTTAGAATTAGGGTTAGGGATTAGGTGTCACAGTGATGACTAGGAGATAGGGTTAGAATTATGGGATAGGGGTTGTTCTCAGGAAATGGGTTATGCATTAACGTTAGGATAAGAGGTTAAAGTTAGGCGCACGGTGAGGTTTACGTGTTAAGGGGAGAAATAGGAACAGGGTTGGGTGTTATGTTCAGGGTTAGGGTTATCTGTTAAAGGTATTGTTTATGCTTAGCGCATGGGCCCTGTCTGCATTGGGCGGGCAGGGGGAGTTTGGGGGCTGGGATTGTACCCGGGAACCCACTCTATCATACTCTGGGTATGGGCCCGTGGGTTTCATGCAGGACGCAGTGGTAGAGCCTCCTTTCACGCATGGCATGGGAGGATTGCAGGCTTTCTAAACTCTAAGAAAGCAAGAAGTCTGAGAATTAGATTTAGGGTTAGGATTCTGGTTAGGGTTAAGGATGAAGTTTAGTGTTAGGGTGAGGGCTTAGGGTTAGGGATTAGGGTTAGGGTTAAAGGTTACCCTTAGGTTTAACGGTTACACTTTGGTTTAGGGTTGAGGTTTACGGTTAGAGTTAAGATGAGGTGTTAGGATTTGGTACAGGGTTAGGGTTAAGTGTTAGGTTTAGGGTTGAAGATTAGGATTAGGGTTAGGATTAAAGGTTAGCGTGAGAGTTAACGCTTAGGGTTAAGGTTAAGAGTTAGGGTTTAGGGTTAGGGTTAGGGTTAGTTTTAGAGTTAGAGTTATGTGCTATGGTTTGTGTTAGAGGTTAGGGTTAGGTTTACTGGTCACGGCTAGGGTTAGGTTTAGGGGGTAGCATTAGGGTTAGGCTTATCGTTAGGGTTAAGGGATAGGATTAGGGATAAGTGTTGGGCTTAGGGTTAGGGTTTAGTGTTAGGTTTATCATTAAGGATTAGGGGTAGGGTCAGGGTTAAATGCTTGGGTGCGGGTAATGGTTAGGGTTAGGGTTAAGGTTCGCGGATAGGGTTAGTGTTAAGGGTTACGAGTAGGTTTAGGGTTCAGGGTTAGAGTTAGCATTAGGGCTTAAGGTTAGGATTAGGCGGTAGGTTAGATTTAGGGTTAGATATAGGCGTTAGGGTAAGGGCTAGCGTTAGGGTTAAGAGATAGGGTTAGGTTTAATGCTTAGTATTAGGGTTAGGGTTTGGGGTTAAAGTAAGTGTTAGGGGTTAGGTTTCAGGATCAAAGGTTAGGGTTATTTTTAGCTATAGTGTTAGGGTTAGGGATAAGGGATCCCATTAGCATTAAGGGTCGTCCTTACTGTAGGGTTAAGGGTTAGGCTTAGAGTTAAAGGTTAAGGTTAGGGTCAGTGTTAAGATTTAGGGTGAGGGTTAACGTTTAGGGTAAAGGTTAAGCGTCAGGGTTAGGGATTAGTGATTAGGGATTTTGGTTAGTGTTAGGGTTAGCATTTAGGAGTCAGTGTTTTATGAAGGGGTATGGTTAGAATTAGGATTGGGGTTAGAGTTAGGGTGAGGTATAGGGGTTAGGTTTAGGGGTTAGTTTTAGGGTAAAAGGATAGGATTAGGGTTACGGGTTGGGCTCTGGTTTAGGGTTAAAGTTTACAGCTAGGGTTAGGGATAGGGTTCAGGCTTAGCTTTAGGGGTTCTGGTTAGGGTTAGGTGTTAGGTTAGTGTCAGGATAAGGTCTAGTCGTGAGGGTAAGGTTTAGGGTTAACTTTAAGAGCTAGGGTTAGGTTTAATGGTTAGGATTAGGATTAGGGTTAAGGGTTAGGGTAAGGCTTAGGGGTTAGGGTGAAGGGATAGGGTCAAGGGTTAGGGTTTTTGTTAGGCATAGCGTTGGGGTTAGAAGTAAGGGTTACTGTCAGTGTTAGGGTTGTAGGTAGGGTTACGGTTAGGGTTAGCGGTTTTGAATTAGGGTTAGAGATTAGGTGTCACAGTGATGACTAGGAGATAGGGTTAGAATTATGGGATAGGGGTTGTTCTCAGGAAATGGATTATGCATTAACGTTAGGATAAGAGGTTAAAGTTAGGCGCACGGTGAGGTTTACGTGTTAAGGGGAGAAATAGGAACAGGGTTGGGTGTTATGTTCAGGGTTAGGGTTATCTGTTAAAGGTATTGTTTATGCTTAGCACACGGGCCCTGTCTGCATTAGGCGGGCGGGGGGAGTTTAGCGGGCTGGGATTGTACCCGGGAAACCACTCTATCATACCCTGGGTATGGGCCCGTGGGTTTCATGCAGGACACAGTGGTAGAGCCTCCTTTCACGCATGGCATGGGAGGATTGCAGGCTTTCTAAACTCTAAGAAAGCAAGAAGTCTGAGAATTAGATTTAGGGTTAGGATTATGGTTAGGGTTAAGGATGAAGTTTAGTGTTAGGGTGAGGGCTTAGGGTTAGGAATTAGGGTTAGGGTTAAAGGTTAGTCTTAGGTTTAACGGTTACACTTTGGTTTAGGGTTGAGGTTTACGGTTAGGGTTTAGATGAGTGGTTAGTGTTTGGTACAGGGTTAGGGTTAAGTGTTAGGTTTAGGATTGAAGATTAGGATTAGGGTTAGGATTAAAGGTTAGCGTGAGAGTTAACGCTTAGGGTTAAGGTTAAGAGTTAGGGTTTAGGGTTAGATTTAGGGTTAGGGTTAGTTTTAGGGTTAGAGTTATGTGCTATGGTTTGTGTTAGAGGTTAGGGTTAGGTTTACTGGTCACGGTTAGGGTTACGTTTAGGGGGTAGCATTAGGGTAGGGTTAGGGTTAAGCGATAGGATTAGGGATAAGTGTTGGGCTTAGGGTTAGGGTTTAGTGTTAGGTTTAGCATTAAGGATTAGGGTTAGGGTCAGGGTTAAATGCTTGGGTGCGGGTAATGTTTAGGGTAAGGGTTAAGGTTCACGGATAGGGTTAGTGTTAAGGGTTACGGGTAGGTTTAGGGTTCAGGGTTAGAGTTAGGGTTAGGGTTAGGGTTAGGGGTTAGGTTTAGGGTAAGGGTCAGGGTCAGGGGTTAGGGGTTAGGGTTAGGGTTAGGGGTTAGGGTTAGGGTTAGGGGTTAGGGTTAGGGTTAGGGATTAGGGTTAGGGTTAGGTTTAGGGGGTTAGGGTTATGGTTGGGGTTGGGGTTAGGGTTAGGGTTAGGGGTTAGTGTTAGGGTTAGGGGTTAGGTTTAGGGTTAGGGTTCGGGTTCGGGTTAGGGTTAGGGTTAGGGTTGGGTTAGGGTTAGGGTTAGGGTAGGGGTAGGGGTAGGGGTAGGGTTAGGGGTTAGGGTTAGGATTAGGGGTTAGGCTCAGGGTCAGGGTCAGGGTCAGGGTTAGGGTTTAGGTTTAGGGTTAGGGTTGGGGTTGGTGTCGGGGTTAGGGTTAGGGTTAGGGTTAGGGGTTAGGGTTAGGGTTAGGTGTTAGTGTTAGGGGTTAGGGGTTAGGGTTAGGGGTTAGGGTTAGGGTTAGGGGTTAGGGTTAGGGGTTAGGTTTAGGGTTAGGGTTAGGGGAGGGGTTAGGGGTTAGGGGTATGGTTAGGGATTAGGGTTAGGCTTAGGGGTAGGGGTAGGGGTAGGGTTAGGGGTTAGGGTTAGTTGTAGGGGTAGGGGTAGGGGTTAGGGATTAGGGTTAGGGTTAGGGGTTATGGTTAGTGTTAGGGTTAGGGGTTAGGGTTAGGGGTTAGGGTTAGTGGTTAGGGTTATGGTTCGTTTTAGGGTTGGGTTAGGTTTGGGGTTGGGGTTGGGGTTAGGGTTAGGGTTAGGGGTTAGGGTTAAGGGTTAGAGTTAGGGGTTAGGGTTAGGGTTAGGGGTTAGGGTTAGGGTTAGGGGTTAGGGATTAGGGTTAGGGTGAGGGGTAGGGGTAGGGTTAGGGTTAGGGGTTAGGGTTAGGGGTAGGGGTAGGGGTTAGGCGTTAGGGTTAGGGATTAGGGTTAGTGTTAGGGTTAGGGGTTAGGGTTAGTGGTTAGGGTTATGGTTAGGTTTAGGGTTGGGATAGGGTTGGGGTTGGGGTTGGGGTTAGGGTTAGGGTTAGGTGTTAGGGTTAGGGGTTAGAGTTAGGGGTTAGCGTTAGGGTTAGGGGTTAGGGTTAGGGTTAGGTGTTAGGGTTAGGGTTAGGGTTAGGGGTTAGGTTTAGGGTAGGTTTAGGCTTAGGGTTAGGGGTTAGGGTTAGGGTTAGGGGAAAGGGTTAGGGTTATGGTTTGGGATTAGGGTTAGGGTTAGGGGTTAGGGTTAGGGTTAGGGTTTAGGGTTAGGGTTAGGGTTAGGGTCAGGGTTCGGGTTAGGGGTTAGGGTTAGTGGTTAGGGTTAGGGTTAGGGTCAGGGTCAGGGGTTAGGGTTAGGGTTAGGGTTAGAGGTTACGGTTAGGAGTTAGGGGTTAGGGTTAGGGTCAGGGCCAGGGTCAGGTGTTAGGGTTAGGGTTAGGGGTTTAGGGGTAGGGTTAGGGCTCGGGCTAGGGCTAGGCCTAGGGTTAGGGTTAGG
>NW_027183288.1:7500-25000 GCF_041146395.1 Eulemur rufifrons | reverse complement strand
TTATGAAGGGGTATGGTTAGAATTAGGATTGGGGTTAGAGTTAGGGTGAGGTATAGGGGTTAGGTTTAGGGGTTAGTTTTAGGGTAAAAGGATAGGATTAGGGTTACGGGTTGGGCTTAGGTTTAGGGTTAAAGTTTACTGCTAGGGTTAGGGATAGGGTTCAGGGTTAGCTTTAGGGTTTCTGGTTAGGGTTAGGTGTTAGGTTAGTGTCAGGGTTAGGTCTAGTCGTGAGGGTAAGGTTTAGGGTTAGCTTTAAGAGCTAGGGTTAGGTTTAATGGTTAGGATTAGGATTAGGGTTAAGGGTTAGGGTAAGGCTTAGGGGTTAGGGTGAAGGGTTAGGGTCAAGGGTTAGGGTTTTTGTTAGGCATAGCGTTGGGGTTAGAAGTAAGGGTTACTGTCAGTGTTAGGGTTGTAGGTAGGGTTACGGTTAGGGTTAGCGGTTTAGAATTAGGGTTAGGGATTAGGTGTCACAGTGATGACTAGGAGATAGGGTTAGAATTATGGGATAGGGGTTGTTCTCAGGAAATGGGTTATGCATTAACGTTAGGAGAAGTGGTTAAAGTTAGGCGCACGGTGAGGTTTACGTGTTAAGGGGAGAAATAGGAACAGGGTTGGGTGTTATGTTCAGGGTTAGGGTTATCTGTTAAAGGTATTGTTTATGCTTAGCGCACGGGCCCTGTCTGCATTAGGCGGGCGGGGGGAGTTTAGGGGGCTGGGATTGTACCCGGGATCCCACTCTATCATACTCTGGGTATGGGCCCGTGGGTTTCATGCAGGACACAGTGGTAGAGCCTCCTTTCACGCATGGCATGGGAGGATTGCAGGCTTTCTAAACTCTAAGAAAGCAAGAAGTCTGAGAATTAGACTTAGGGTTAGGATGATGGTTAGGGTTAAGGATGAAGTTTAGTGTTAGGGTGAGGGCTTAGGGTTAGGGATTAGGGTTAGGGTTAAAGGTTACTCTTAATTTTAACGGTTACACTTTGGTTTCAGGTTGAGGTATACGGTTAGGGTTAAGATGAGGGGTTAGGGTTAGGTACAGGGTTAGGGTTAAGTGTTAGGTTTAGGGTTGAAGATTAGGATTAGGGTTAGGATTAAAGGTTAGAGTGAGAGTTAACGCTTAGGGTTAAGGTTAAGAGTTAGGGTTTAGGGTTAGGTTTAGTTTTAGGGTTAGAGTTATGTGCTATGGTTTTTGTTAGAGGTTAGGGTTAGTATTACTGGTGACGCTTAGGGTTACGTTTAGGGGTTAGCATTAGGGTTAGGGTTAAGGGATAGGTTTAGGGTTAAGTGTTGGGCTTAGGGTTAGGGTTTAGTGTTAGGGTTATCATTAAGGATTAGGGTTAGGGTCAGGGTTAAATGCTTGGTTGCGGGTAATGGTTAGGGTCAGGGTTAAGGTTCACGGATAGGGTTAGTGTTAAGGGTTATGGGTAGGTTTAGGGTTCAGGGTTAGAGTTAGCATTAGGGCTTAAGGTTAGGATTAGGCGGTAGGTTAGATTTAGGGTTAGATCTAGGCGTTAGGGTAAGGGCTAGCGTTAGGGTTAAGAGATAGGGTTAGGTTTAATGCTTAGCATTAGGGTTAGGGTTTGGGGTTAAAGTAAGTGTTAGGGGTTAGGTTTAAGGATCAAAGGTTAGGGTTATTTTTATCTGTAGTGTTAGGGTTACGGATAAGGGATCCCATTAGCATTAAGGGTCTTCCTTACTGTAGGGTTAAGAGTTAGGCTTAGAGTTAAAGGTTAAGGTTAGGGTCAGGGTTAAGATTTAGGGTGAGGGTTAACGGTTAGGGTAAAGGTTAAGCGTTAGGGTTAGGGATTAGTGATTAGGGTTTATGGTTAGTGTTAGGGTTAGCGGTTAGGAGTTAGTGTTTTATGAAGGGGTATGGTTAGAATTAGGATTGGGGTTAGAGTTAGGGTGAGGTATAGGGGTTAGTTTTAGGGGTTAGTTTTAGGGTAAAAGGATAGGATTACGGTTACGGGTTGGGCTTAGGTTTAGGGTTAAAGTTTACTGCTAGGGTTAGGGATAGGGTTCAGGGTTAGCTTTAGGGGTTCTGGTTAGGGTTAGGTGTTAGGTTAGTGTCAGGGTTAGGTCTAGTCGTGAGGGTAAGGTTTAGGGTTAGCTTTAAGAGCTAGGGTTAGGTTTAATGGTTAGGATTTGGATTAGGGTTAAGGGTTAGTGTAAGGCTTAGGGGTTAGGGTGAAGGGTTAGGGTCAAGGGTTAGGGTTTTTGTTAGGCATAGCGTTGGGGTTAGAAGTAAGGGTTACTGTCAGTGTTAGGGTTGTAGGTAGGGTTACGGTTAGGGTTAGCGGTTTAGAATTAGGGTTAGGGATTAGGTGTCACAGTGATGACTAGGAGATAGGGTTAGAATTATGGGATAGGGGTTGTTCTCAGGAAATGGGTTATGCATTAACGTTAGGAGAAGTGGTTAAAGTTAGGCGCACGGTGAGGTTTACGTGTTAAGCGGAGAAATAGGAACAGGGTTGGGTGTTATGTTCAGGGTTAGGGTTATCTGTTAAAGGTATTGTTTATGCTTAGCGTACGGGCCCTGTCTGCATTAGGAGGGCGGGGGGAGTTTAGGGGGCTGGGATTGTACCCGGGATCCCACTCTATCAATCTCTGGGTATGGGCCCGTGGGTTTCATGCAGGACACAGTGGTAGAGCCTCCTTTCACGCATGGCATGGGAGGATTGCAGGCTTTCTAAACTCTAAGAAAGCAAGAAGTCTGAGAATTAGATTTAGGGTTAGGATTATGGTTAGGGTTAAGGATGAAGTTTAGTGTTAGGGTGAGGGCTTAGGGTTAGGGATTAGGGTTAGGGTTAAAGGTTACTCTTAATTTTAACGGTTACACTTTGGTTTCAGGTTGAGGTTTACGGTTAGGGTTAAGATGAGGGGTTAGAGTTAGGTACAAGGTTAGGGTTCAGTGTTAGGTTTAGGGTTGAAGATTAGGATTAGGGTTAGGATTAAAGGTTAGCGTGAGAGTTAACGCTTAGGGTTAAGGTTAAGAGTTAGGGTTTACGGTTAGGGTTAGGGTTGGGGTTAGTTTTAGGGTTAGAGTTATGTGCTATGGTTTGTGTTAGAGGTTAGGGTTAGGTTTACTGGTGACGGTTACGATTACGTTTAGGGGTTAGCATTAGGGTTAGGGTTAGGGTTAAGGGATAGGATTAGGGTTAAGTGTTGGGCTTAGGGTTAGGGTTTAGTGTTAGGGTTATCATTATGGACTAGGTGTAGGGTCAGGGTTAAATGCTTGGGTGCGGGTAATGGTTAGAGTCAGGGTTAAGGTTCACGGATAGGGTTAGTGTTAAGGGTTACGGGTAGGTTTAGGGTTCAGGGTTAGAGTTAGCATTAGGGCTTAAGTTTAGGATTAGGCGGTAGGTTAGATTTAGGGTTAGATCTAGGCGTTAGGGTAAGGGCTATCGTTAGGGTTAAGAGATAGGGTTAGGTTTAATGCTTAGCATTAGGGTTAGGGTTTGGGGTTAAAGTAAGTGTTAGGGGTTAGGTTTCAGGATCAAAGGTTAGGGTTATTTTTAGCTGTAGTGTTAGGGTTAGGGATAAGGGATCCCATTAGCATTAAGGGTCTTCCTTACTGTAGGGTTAAGGGTTAGGCTTAGAGTTAAAGGTTAAGGTTAGGGTCAGTGTTAAGATTTAGGGTGAGGGTTAACGGTTAGGGTAATGGTTAAGCGTTAGGGTTAGGGATTAGTGATTAGGGTTTTTGGTTAGTGTTAGGGTTAGCGGTTAGGAGTTAGTGTTTGATGAAGGGGTATGGTTAGAATTAGGATTAGGGTTAGAGTTAGGGTGAGGTATAGGGGTTAGGTTTAGGGGTTAGTTTTAGGGTAAAAGGATAGGATTAGGGTTACGGGTTGGGCTTAGGTTTAGGGTTAAAGTTTACTGCTAGGGTTAGGGATAGGTTTCAGGGTTAGCTTTAGGGGTTCTGGTTAGTGTTAGGTGTTAGGTTAGTGTCAGGGTTAGGTCTAGTCGTGAGGGTAAGGTTTAGGGTTAGCTTTAAGAGCTAGGGTTAGGTTTAATGGTTAGGATTAGGATTAGGGTTAAGGGTTAGGGTAAGGCTTAGGGGTGAGGGTGAAGGGTTAGGGTGAAGGTTTAGGGTTTTTGTTAGGCATAGCGTTGGGGTTAGAAGTAAGGGTTACTGTCAGTGTTAGGGTTGTAGGTAGGGTTACGGTTAGGGTTAGCGGTTTAGAATTAGGGTTAGGGATTAGGTGTCACAGTGATGACTAGGAGATAGGGTTAGAATTATGGGATAGGGGTTGTTCTCAGGAAATGGGTTATGCATTAACGTTAGGATAAGAGGTTAAAGTTAGGCGCACGGTGAGGTTTACGTCTTAAGGGGAGAAATAGGAACAGGGTTGGGTGTTATGTTCAGGGTTAGGGTTATCTGTTAAAGGTATTGTTTATGCTTAGCGCACGGGCCCTGTCTGCATTAGGCGGGCGTGGGGAGTTTAGGGGGCTGGGATTGTACCCGGGATCCCACTCTATCATACTCTGGGTATGGGCCCGTGGGTTTCATGCAGGACACAGTGGTAGAGCCTCCTTTCACGCATGGCATGGGAGGATTGTAGGCTTTCTAAACTCTAAGGAAGCAAGAAAGTCTGAGAATTAGATTTAGGGTTAGGATTCTGGTTAGGGTTAAGGATGAAGTTTAGTGTTAGGGTGAGGGCTTAGGGTGAGGTAATAGCGTTAGGGTTAAAGGTTACTCTTAGGTTTAACGGTTACACTTTGGTTTAGGGTTGAGGTTTACAGTTAGGGTTAAGATGAGGGGTTAGGGTTTGGTACAGGGTTAGGGTTAAGTGTTAGGTTTAGGGTTGAAGATTAGGATTACGGTTGGGATTAAAGGTTAGCGTGAGAGTTAACGCTTAGGGTTAAGGTTAAGTGTTAGGGTTTAGGGTTAGGGTTAGGGTTACTGTTAGTATTAGGGTTAGAGTTATGTGCTATGGTTTGTTTTAGAGGTTACGGTTAGGTTTACTGGTCACGGTTAGGGTTACGTTTAGGAGGTAGGAATAGGGTTAGGGTTAGGGTTAAGGGATAGGATAAGGGATAAGTGTTAGGTTAGGGTTAGGGTTTAGTGTTAGGGTTATTATTAAGGATTAGGGTTAGGGTCAGGGTTAAATGCTTGGGTGCGAGTAATGGTTAGGGTAAGGGTTAAGGTTCACGGATAGGGTTAGTGTTAAGGATTACGGGTAGGTATATGGTTCAGGGTTAGTGTTAGCATTAGTGCTTAAGGTTAAGATTAGGCGGTAGGTTAGATTTAGGGTTAGATCTAGGCGTTAGGGTAAGGGCTAGCGTTAGGGTTAAGAGATAGGGTTAGGTTTAATGCTTAGGATTAGGGTTAGGGTTTGCGGTTAAAGTAAGTGTTAGGGGTTAGGTTTAAGGATCGAAGGTTAGTGTTATTTTCAGCTGTAGTGTTAGGGTTAGGGATACGGGATCCCATTAGCATTAAGGGTCTTCCTTACTGTAGGGTTAAGGGTTAGGCTTAGAGTTAAAGGTTAAGGTTAGGGTCAGTGTTAAGATTTAGGGTGAGGGTTAACGGTTAGGGTAAAGGTTAAGCGTTAGGGTTAGGGATTAGTGATTAGGGTTTTTGGTTAGTGTTAGGGTTAGCGGTTAGGAGTTAGTGTTTTATGAAGGGGTATGGTTAGAATTAGGATTGGGGTTAGAGTTAGGGTGAGGTATAGGGGTTAGGTTTAGGGGTTAGTTTTAGGGTAAAAGGATAGGATTAGGGTTACGGCTTGGGCTTAGGTTTAGGGTTAAAGTTTACTGCTGGGGTTAGGGATAGGGTTCAGGGTTAGCTTTGGGGGTTGTGGTTAGGGTTAGGTGTTAGGTTAGTGTCAGGGTTAGGTCTAGTCATGAGGGTAAGGTTTAGGGTTAGCTTTAAGAGCTAGGGTTAGTTTTAATGGTTAGGATTAGGATTAGGGTTAAGGGTTAGGGGAAGACTTACGGGGTAGGGTGAATGGTTAGGGTCAAGGGTTAGGGTTTTTGTTAGGCATAGTGTTGGGGTTAGAAGTAAGGGTTACTGTCAGTGTTAGGGTTGTAGGTAGGGTTACGGTTAGGGTTAGCGGTTTAGAATTAGGGTTAGGGATTAGGTGTCACAGTGATGACTAGGAGATAGGGTTAGAATTATGGGATAGGGGTTGTTCTCAGGAAATGGGTTATGCATTAACGTTAGGATAAGAGGTTAAAGTTAGGCGCACGGTGAGGTTTACGTGTTAAGGGGAGAAATAGGAACAGGGTTGGGTGTTATGTTCAGGGTTAGGGTTATCTGGTAAAGGTATTGTTTATGCTTAGCGCACGGGCCCTGTCTACATTAGGCGGGCGGGGGGAGTTTAGGGGGCTGGGATTGTACCCGGGAACCCACTCTATCATACTCTGGGTATGGGCCCGTGGGTTTCATGCAGGACACAGTGGTAGAGCCTCCTTTCACGCATGGCATGGGAGGATTGCAGGCTTTCTAAACTCTAAGAAAGCAAGAAGTCTTAGAATTAGATTTAGGGTTAGGATCATGGTTAGGGTTAAGGATGAAGTTTAGTGTTAGGGTGAGGGCTTAGGGTTAGGGATTAGGGTTAGGGTTAAAGGTTACTCTTAGGTTTAACGGTTACACTTTGGTTTAGGGTTGAGGTTTACGGTTAGGGTTAAGATGAGGGGTTAGGGTTTGGTACAGGGTTAGGGTTAAGTGTTAGGTTTAGGGTTGAAGATTAGGATTAAGGTTAGGATTAAAGGTTAGCGTGAGAGTTAACGCTTAGGGTTAAGGTTAAGCGTTAGGGTTTAGGGTTAGGGTTAGGGTTAGGGTTAGGGTTAGTTTTAGAGTTAGAGTTATGTTCTATGGTTTGTGTTAGAGTTTAGGTTTAGGTTTACTGGTCACGGCTAGGGTTAGGTTTAGGGGGTAGCATTAGGGTTAGGCTTATGGTTAGGGTTAACGGATAGGATTAGGGATAAGTGTTGGGCTTAGGGTTAGGGTTTAGTGTTAGGGTTATCATTAAGGATTAGGGGTAGGGTCAGGGTTAAATGCTTGGGTGCGGGTAATGGTTAGGGTCAGGGTTAAGGTTCACGGATAGGGTTAGTGTTAAGGGTTACGGGTAGGTTTAGGGTTCAGGGTTAGAGTTAGCATTAGGGCTTAAGGTTAGGATTAGGCGGTAGGTTAGGTTTAGGGTTAGATCTAGGCGTTAGGTTAAGGGCTAGCGTTAGGGTTAAGAGATAGGGTTAGGTTTAATGCTTAGGTTTAGGGTTAGGGTTTGGGGTTAAACTAAGTGTTAGGGGTTAGGTTTAAGGATCAAAGCTTAGGGTTATTTTTAGCTGTAGTGTTAGGGTTAGGGATAAGGGATCCCATTAGCATTAAGGGTTTCCTTACTGTAGGGTTAAGGGTTAGGCTTAGAGTTAAAGGTTAAGGTTAGGGTCAGTGTTAAGATTTAGGGTGAGGGTTAACGGTTAGGATAAGATTAAGTGTTAGGGTTAGGGATTAGTGATTAGGGTGTTTGGTTAGTGTTAGGGTTAGCGGTTAGGAGTTAGTGTTTTATGAAGGGGTATGGTTAGAATTAGGATTGGGGTTAGAGTTAGGGTGAGGTATAGGGGTTAGGTTTAGGGGTTAGTTTTAGGGTAAAAGGGTAGGATTAGGGTTACGGGTTGGGCTTAGGTTTAGGGTTAAAGTTTACTGCTAGGGTTAGGGATAGGGTTCAGGGTTAGCTTTAGGGGTTCTGGTTAGGGTTAGGTGTTAGGTTATTGTCAGGGTTAGGTCTAGTCGTGAGGGTAAGGTTTAGGGTTAGCTTTAAGAGCTAGGGTTAGGTTTAATGGTTAGGATTAGGATTAGGGTTAAGGGTTAGGGTAAGGTTTAGGGGTTAGGGTGAAGGCTTAGGGTCAAGGGTTAGGGTTTTTGTCAGGCATAGCGTTGGGGTTAGAAGTAAGGGTTACTGTCAGTGTTAGGGTTGTAGGTAGGGTTACGGTTTGGGTTAGCGGTTCAGAATTAGGGTTAGGGATTAGGTGTCACAGTGATGACTAGGAGATAGGGTTAGAATTATGGGATAGGGGTTGTTCTCAGGAAATGGGTTATGCATTAACGTTAGGATAAGAGGTTAAAGTTAGGCGCACGGTGAGGTTTACGTGTTATGGGGAGAAATAGGAACAGGGTTGGGTGTTATGTTCAGGGTTAGGGTTATCTGTTAAAGGTATTGTTTATGCTTAGCGCACGGGCCCTGTCTGCATTAGGCGGGCGGGGGTAGTTTAGGGGGCTGGGATTGTACCCGGGAACCCACTCTATCATACTCTGGGTATGGGCCCGTGGGTTTCATGCAGGACACAGTGGTAGAGCCTCCTTTCACGCATGGCATGGGAGGATTGCAGGCTTTCTAAACTCTAAGAAAGCAAGAAGTCTTAGAATTAGATTTAGGGTTAGGATTCTGGTTAGAGTTAAGGATGAAGTTTAGTGTTAGGGTGAGGGCTTAGGGTTAGGGATTAGGGTTAGGGTTAAAGGTTACTCTTAGGTTTAACGGTTACACTTTGGTTTAAGGTTGAGGTTTACGGTTAGGGTTAAGATGAGGGGTTAGGGTTTGGTACAGGGTTAGGGTTAAGTGTTAGGTTTAGGGTTGAAGATTAGGATTAGGGTTAGGATTAAAGGTTAGCGTGAGAGTTAACGCTTAGTGTTAAGGTTAAGAGTTAGAGTTTAGGGTTAGGGTTAGCGTTAGGGTTAGTTTTAGGGTTAGAGTTATGTGCTACGGTTTGTGTTAGAGGTTAGGGTTAGGTTTACTGGTCACGGTTAGGGTTACGTTTAGGGGGTAGCATTAGGGTTAGGGTTAGGGTTAAGGGATAGGATTAGGGATAAGTGTTGGGCTTAGGGTTAGGGTTTAGTGTTAGGTTTATCATTAAGGATTAGGGGTAGGGTCAGGGTTAAATGCTTGGGTGCGGGTAATGGTTAGGGTCAGGGTTAAGGTTCACGGATAGGGTTAGTGTTAAGGGTTATGGGTAGGTTTAGGGTTCAGGGTTAGAGTTAGCATTAGGGCTTAAGGTTAGGATTAGGCGGTAGGTTAGATTTAGGGTTAGATCTAGGCGTTAGGTTAAGGGCTAGCGTTAGGGTTAAGAGATAGGGTTAGGTTTAATGCTTAGGATTAGGGTTAGGGTTTGGGGTTAAACTAAGTGTTAGGGGTTAGGTTTAAGGATCCAAGGTTAGGGTTATTTTTAGCTGTAGTGTTAGGGTTAGGGATAAGGGATCCCATTAGCATTAAGGGTTTCCTTACTGTAGGGTTAAGGGTTAGGCTTAGAGTTAAAGGTTAAGGTTAGGGTCAGTGTTAAGATTTAGGGTGAGGGTTAACGGTTAGGGTAAAGATTAAGTGTTAGGGTTAGGGATTAGTGATTAGGGTTTTTGGTTAGTGTTAGGGTTAGCGGTTAGGAGTTAGTGTTTTATGAAGGGGTATGGTTAGAATTAGGATTGGGGTTAGAGTTAGGGTGAGGTATAGGGGTTAGGTTTAGGGGTTAGTTTTAGGGTAAAAGGATAGGATTAGGGTTACGGGTTGGGCTTAGGTTTAGGGTTAAAGTTTACTGCTAGGGTTAGGGATAGGGTTCAGGGTTAGCTTTAGGGGTTCTGGTTAGGGTTAGGTGTTAGGTTATTGTCAGGGTTAGGTCTAGTCGTGAGGGTAAGGTTTAGGGTTAGCTTTAAGAGCTAGGGTTAGGTTTAATGGTTAGGATTAGGATTAGGGTTAAGGGTTAGGGTAAGGTTTAGGGGTTAGGGTGAAGGCTTAGGGTCAAGGGTTAGGGTTTTTGTCAGGCATAGCGATGGGGTTAGAAGTAAGGGTTACTGTCAGTGTTAGGGTTGTAGGTAGGGTTACGGTTAGGGTTAGCGGTTTAGAATTAGGGTTAGGGATTAGGTGTCACAGTGATGACTAGGAGATAGGGTTAGAATTATGGGATAGGGGTTGTTCTCAGGAAATGCGTTATGCATTAACGTTAGGATAAGAGGTTAAAGTTAGGCGCACGGTGAGGTTTACGTATTAAGGGGAGAAATAGGAACAGGGTTGGGTGTTACGTTCAGGGTTAGGGTTATCTGTTAAAGGTATTGTTTATGCTTAGGGCACGGGCCCTGTCTCCATTAGGTGGGCGGGGGGAGTTTAGGGGGCTGGGATTGTACCCGGGAACCCACTCTATCATACTCTGGGTATGGGCCCGTGGGTTTCATGCAGGACACAGTGGTAGAGCCTCCTTTCACGCATGGCATGGGAGGATTGCAGGCTTTCTAAACTCTAAGAAAGCAAGAAGTCTGAGAATTAGATTTAGGGTTAGGATTTTGGTTGGGGTTAAGGATGAAGGTTTGTGTTAGGGTGAGGGCTTAGGGTTAGGGATTAGGGTTAGGGTTAAAGGTTACTCTTAGGTTTAACGGTTACACTTTGATTTAGGGTTGAGGTTTACGGTTAGGGTTAAGATGAGGGGTTAGGGTTTGGTACAGGATTAGGGTTAAGTGTTAGGTTTAGGGTTGAAGATTAGGATTAGGGTTAGGATTAAAGGTTAGCGTGAGAGTTAACGCTTAGGGTTAAGGTTAAGAGTTAGGGTTTACGGTTAGGGTTGGGGTTAGTTTTAGGGTTAGAGTTATGTGCTATGGTTTGTGTTAGAGGTTAGGGTTAGGTTTACTGGTCACGGTTAGGGTTACGTTTAGGGGGTAGCATTAGGGTTAGGGTTAGGGTTAAGGGATAGGATTAGGGATAAGTGTTGGGCTTAGGGTTAGGGTTTAGTGTTAGGGTTATCATTAAGGATTAGGGGAAGTGTCAGGGTTAAATGCTTGGGTGCGGGTAATGGTTAGGGTCAGGGTTAAGGTTCACGGATAGGGTTAGTGTTAAGGG
The DNA here is from genome assembly GCF_041146395.1 of Eulemur rufifrons. Classification (NCBI taxonomy): domain Eukaryota; kingdom Metazoa; phylum Chordata; class Mammalia; order Primates; family Lemuridae; genus Eulemur; species Eulemur rufifrons. Next base: position 14,189 of record NW_027183288.1, on the reverse strand, counting down.
TTACGGGTAGGTTTAGGGTTCAGGGTTAGAGTTAGCATTAGGGCTTAAGGTTAGGATTAGGCGGTAGGTTAGATTTAGGGTTAGATCTAGGCGTTAGGGTAAGGGCTAGCGTTAGGGTTAAGAGATAGGGTTAGGTTTAATGCTTAGGATTAGGGTTAGGGTTTGGGGTTATAGTAAGTGTTAGGGGTTAGGTTTCAGGATCAAAGGTTAGGGTTATTTTTAGCTGTAGTGTTAGGGTTAGGGATAAGGGATCCCATTAGCATTAAGAGTCTTCCTTACTGTAGGGTTAAGGGTTAGGCTTAGAGTTAAAGGTTAAGGTTAGGGTCAGTGTTAAGATTTAGGGTGAGGGTTAATGGTTAGGGTAAAGGTTAAGCGTTAGGGTTAGGGATTAGTGATTAGGGTTTTTGGTTAGTGTTAGGGTTAGCGGTTAGGAGTTAGTGTTTGATGAAGGGGTATGGTTAGAATTAGGATTGGGGTTAGAGTTAGGGTGAGGTATAGGGGTTAGGTTTAGGGGTTAGTTTTAGGGTAAAAGGATAGGATTAGGGTTACGGGTTGGGCTTAGGTTTAGGGTTAAAGTTTACTGCTACGGTTAGGGATAGGGTTCAGGGTTAGCTTTAGGGGTTCTGGTTAGGGTTAGGTGTTAGGTTAGTGTCAGGGTTAGGTCTAGTCGTGAGGGTAAGGTTTAGGGTTAGCTTTAAGAGCTAGGGTTAGTTTTAATGGTTAGGATTAGGATTAGGGTTAAGGGTTAGGGTAAGGCTTAGGGGTTAGGGTGAAGGCTTAGGGTCAAGGGTTAGGGTTTTTGTTAGGCATAGCGTTGGGGATAGAAGTAAGGGTTACTGTCAGTGTTAGGGTTGTAGGTAGGGTTACGGTTAGGGTTAGCGGTTCAGAATTAGGGTTAGGGATTAGGTGTCACAGTGATGACTAGGAGATAGGGTTAGAATTATGGGATAGGGGTTGTTCTCAGGAAAAGGGTTATGCATTAACGTTAGGATAAGAGGTTAAAGTTAGGCGCACGGTGAGGTTTACGTGTTAAGGGGAGAAATAGGAACAGGGTTGGGTGTTATGTTCAGGGTTAGGGTTATCTGTTAAAGGTATTGTTTATGCTTAGCGCACTGGCCCTGTCTCCATTAGGCGGGCGGGGGGAGTTTAGGGGGCTGGGATTGTACCCGGGAACCCACTCTATCATACTCTGGGTATGGGCCCGTGGGTTTCATGCAGGACACAGTGGTAGAGCCTCCTTTCACGCATGGCATGGGAGGATTGCAGGCTTTCTAAACTCTAAGAAAGCAAGAAGTCTTAGAATTAGATTTAGGGTTAGGATCATGGTTAGGGTTAAGGATGAAGTTTAGTGTTAGGGTGAGGGCTTAGGGTTAGGGATTAGGGTTAGGGTTAAAGGTTACTCTTAGGTTTAACGGTTACACTTTGGTTTAGGGTTGAGGTTTACGGTTAGGGTTAAGATGAGGGGTTAGGGTTTGGTACAGGGTTAGGGTTAAGTGTTAGGTTTAGGGTTGAAGATTAGGATTAAGGTTAGGATTAAAGGTTAGCGTGAGAGTTAACGCTTAGGGTTAAGGTTAAGCGTTAGGGTTTAGGGTTAGGGTTAGGGTTAGGGTTAGTTTTAGAGTTAGAGTTATGTTCTATGGTTTGTGTTAGAGTTTAGGTTTAGGTTTACTGGTCACGGCTAGGGTTAGGTTTAGGGGGTAGCATTAGGGTTAGGCTTATGGTTAGGGTTAACGGATAGGATTAGGGATAAGTGTTGGGCTTAGGGTTAGGGTTTAGTGTTAGGGTTATCATTAAGGATTAGGGGTAGGGTCAGGGTTAAATGCTTGGGTGCGGGTAATGGTTAGGGTCAGGGTTAAGGTTCACGGATAGGGTTAGTGTTAAGGGTTACGGGTAGGTTTAGGGTTCAGGGTTAGAGTTAGCATTAGGGCTTAAGGTTAGGATTAGGCGGTAGGTTAGGTTTAGGGTTAGATCTAGGCGTTAGGTTAAGGGCTAGCGTTAGGGTTAAGAGATAGGGTTAGGTTTAATGCTTAGGATTAGGGTTAGGGTTTGGGGTTAAACTAAGTGTTAGGGGTTAGGTTTAAGGATCAAAGCTTAGGGTTATTTTTAGCTGTAGTGTTAGGGTTAGGGATAAGGGATCCCATTAGCATTAAGGGTTTCCTTACTGTAGGGTTAAGGGTTAGGCTTAGAGTTAAAGGTTAAGGTTAGGGTCAGTGTTAAGATTTAGGGTGAGGGTTAACGGTTAGGATAAGATTAAGTGTTAGGGTTAGGGATTAGTGATTAGGGTTTTTGGTTAGTGTTAGGGTTAGCGGTTAGGAGTTAGTGTTTTATGAAGGGGTATGGTTAGAATTAGGATTGGGGTTAGAGTTAGGGTGAGGTATAGGGGTTAGGTTTAGGGGTTAGTTTTAGGGTAAAAGGGTAGGATTAGGGTTACGGGTTGGGCTTAGGTTTAGGGTTAAAGTTTACTGCTAGGGTTAGGGATAGGGTTCAGGGTTAGCTTTAGGGGTTCTGGTTAGGGTTAGGTGTTAGGTTATTGTCAGGGTTAGGTCTAGTCGTGAGGGTAAGGTTTAGGGTTAGCTTTAAGAGCTAGGGTTAGGTTTAATGGTTAGGATTAGGATTAGGGTTAAGGGTTAGGGTAAGGTTTAGGGGTTAGGGTGAAGGCTTAGGGTCAAGGGTTAGGGTTTTTGTCAGGCATAGCGTTGGGGTTAGAAGTAAGGGTTACTGTCAGTGTTAGGGTTGTAGGTAGGGTTACGGTTTGGGTTAGCGGTTGAGAATTAGGGTTAGGGATTAGGTGTCACAGTGATGACTAGGAGATAGGGTTAGAATTATGGGATAGGGGTTGTTCTCAGGAAATGGGTTATGCATTAACGTTAGGATAAGAGGTTAAAGTTAGGCGCACGGTGAGGTTTACGTGTTAAGGGGAGAAATAGGAACAGGGTTGGGTGTTATGTTCAGGGTTAGGGTTATCTGTTAAAGGTATTGTTTATGCTTAGCGCACGGGCCCTGTCTCCATTAGGTGGGCGGGGGTAGTTTAGGGGGCTGGGATTGTACCCGGGAACCCACTCTATCATACTCTGGGTATGGGCCCGTGGGTTTCATGCAGGACACAGTGGTAGAGCCTCCTTTCACGCATGGCATGGGAGGATTGCAGGCTTTCTAAACTCTAAGAAAGCAAGAAGTCTTAGAATTAGATTTAGGGTTAGGATTCTGGTTAGAGTTAAGGATGAAGTTTAGTGTTAGGGTGAGGGCTTAGGGTTAGGGATTAGGGTTAGGGTTAAAGGTTACTCTTAGGTTTAACGGTTACACTTTGGTTTAGGGTTGAGGTTTACGGTTAGGGTTAAGATGAGGGGTTAGGGTTTGGTACAGGGTTAGGGTTAAGTGTTAGGTTTAGGGTTGAAGATTAGGATTAGGGTTAGGATTAAAGGTTAGCGTGAGAGTTAACGCTTAGTGTTAAGGTTAAGAGTTAGAGTTTAGGGTTAGGGTTAGCGTTAGGGTTAGTTTTAGGGTTAGAGTTATGTGCTACGGTTTGTGTTAGAGGTTAGGGTTAGGTTTACTGGTCACGGTTAGGGTTACCTTTAGGGGGTAGCATTAGGGTTAGGGTTAGGGTTAAGGGATAGGATTAGGGATAAGTGTTGGGCTTAGGGTTAGGGTTTAGTGTTAGGTTTATCATTAAGGATTAGGGGTAGGGTCAGGGTTAAATGCTTGGGTGCGGGTAATGGTTAGGGTCAGGGTTAAGGTTCACGGATAGGGTTAGTGTTAAGGGTTATGGGTAGGTTTAGGGTTCAGGGTTAGAGTTAGCATTAGGGCTTAAGGTTAGGATTAGGCGGTAGGTTAGATTTAGGGTTAGATCTAGGCGTTAGGTTAAGGGCTAGCGTTAGGGTTAAGAGATAGGGTTAGGTTTAATGCTTAGGATTAGGGTTAGGGTTTGGGGTTAAACTAAGTGTTAGGGGTTAGGTTTAAGGATCAAAGCTTAGGGTTATTTTTAGCTGTAGTGTTAGGGTTAGGGATAAGGGATCCCATTAGCATTAAGGGTTTCCTTACTGTAGGGTTAAGGGTTAGGCTTAGAGTTAAAGGTTAAGGTTAGGGTCAGTGTTAAGATTTAGGGTGAGGGTTAACGGTTAGGGTAAAGATTAAGTGTTAGGGTTAGGGATTAGTGATTAGGGTTTTTGGTTAGTGTTAGGGTTAGCGGTTAGGAGTTAGTGTTTTATGAAGGGGTATGGTTAGAATTAGGATTGGGGTTAGAGTTAGGGTGAGGTATAGGGGTTAGGTTTAGGGGTTAGTTTTAGGGTAAAAGGATAGGATTAGGGTTACGGGTTGGGCTTAGGTTTAGGGTTAAAGTTTACTGCTAGGGTTAGGGATAGGGTTCAGGGTTAGCTTTAGGGGTTCTGGTTAGGGTTAGGTGTTAGGTTATTGTCAGGGTTAGGTCTAGTCGTGAGGGTAAGGTATAGGGTTAGCTTTAAGAGCTAGGGTTAGGTTTAATGGTTAGGATTAGGATTAGGGTTAAGGGTTAGGGTAAGGTTTAGGGGTTAGGGTGAAGGCTTAGGGTCAAGGGTTAGGGTTTTTGTCAGGCATAGCGATGGGGTTAGAAGTAAGGGTTACTGTCAGTGTTAGGGTTGTAGGTAGGGTTACGGTTAGGGTTAGCGGTTTAGAATTAGGGTTAGGGATTAGGTGTCACAGTGATCACTAGGAGATAGGGTTAGAATTATGGGATAGGGGTTGTTCTCAGGAAATGCTTTATGCATTAACGTTAGGATAAGAGGTTAAAGTTAGGCGCACGGTGAGGTTTACGTATTAAGGGGAGAAATAGGAACAGGGTTGGGTGTTACGTTCAGGGTTAGGGTTATCTGTTAAAGGTATTGTTTATGCTTAGCGCACGGGCCCTGTCTCCATTAGGTGGGCGGGGGGAGTTTAGGGGGCTGGGATTGTACCCGGGAACCCACTCTATCATACTCTGGGTATGGGCCCGTGGGTTTCATGCAGGACACAGTGGTAGAGCCTCCTTTCACGCATGGCATGGGAGGATTGCAGGCTTTCTAAACTCTAAGAAAGCAAGAAGTCTGAGAATTAGATTTAGGGTTAGGATTTTGGTTGGGGTTAAGGATGAAGGTTTGTGTTAGGGTGAGGGCTTAGGGTTAGGGATTAGGGTTAGGGTTAAAGGTTACTCTTAGGTTTAACGGTTACACTTTGATTTAGGGTTGAGGTTTACGGTTAGGGTTAAGATGAGGGGTTAGGGTTTGGTACAGGATTAGGGTTAAGTGTTAGGTTTAGGGTTGAAGATTAGGATTAGGGTTAGGATTAAAGGTTAGCGTGAGAGTTAACGCTTAGGGTTAAGGTTAAGAGTTAGGGTTTAGGGTTAGGGTTGGGGTTAGTTTTAGGGTTAGACTTATGTGCTATGGTTTGTGTTAGAGGTTAGGGTTAGGTTTACTGGTCACGGTTAGGGTTACGTTTAGGGGGTAGCATTAGGGTTAGGGTTAGGGTTAAGGGATAGGATTAGGGATAAGTGTTGGGCTTAGGGTTAGGGTTTAGTGTTAGGGTTATCATTAAGGATTAGGGGAAGTGTCAGGGTTAAATGCTTGGGTGCGGGTAATGGTTAGGGTCAGGGTTAAGGTTCACGGATAGGGTTAGTGTTAAGGGTTACGGGTAGGTTTAGGGTTCAGGGTTAGAGTTAGCATTAGGGCTTAAGGTTAGGATTAGGCGGTAGGTTAGATTTAGGGTTAGATCTAGGCGTTAGGGTAAGGGCTAGCGTTAGGGTTAAGAGATAGGGTTAGGTTTAATGCTTAGGATTAGGGTTAGGGTTTGGGGTTATAGTAAGTGTTAGGGGTTAGGTTTCAGGATCAAAGGTTAGGGTTATTTTTAGCTGTAGTGTTAGGGTTAGGGATAAGGGATCCCATTAGCATTAAGAGTCTTCCTTACTGTAGGGTTAAGGGTTAGGCTTAGAGTTAAAGGTTAAGGTTAGGGTCAGTGTTAAGATTTAGGGTGAGGGTTAATGGTTAGGGTAAAGGTTAAGCGTTAGGGTTAGGGATTAGTGATTAGGGTTTTTGGTTAGTGTTAGGGTTAGCGGTTAGGAGTTAGTGTTTGATGAAGGGGTATGGTTAGAATTAGGATTGGGGTTAGAGTTAGGGTGAGGTATAGGGGTTAGGTTTAGGGGTTAGTTTTAGGGTAAAAGGATAGGATTAGGGTTACGGGTTGGGCTTAGGTTTAGGGTTAAAGTTTACTGCTACGGTTAGGGATAGGGTTCAGGGTTAGCTTTAGGGGTTCTGGTTAGGGTTAGGTGTTAGGTTAGTGTCAGGGTTAGGTCTAGTCGTGAGGGTAAGGTTTAGGGTTAGCTTTAAGAGCTAGGGTTAGTTTTAATGGTTAGGATTAGGATTAGGGTTAAGGGTTAGGGTAAGGCTTAGGGGTTAGGGTGAAGGCTTAGGGTCAAGGGTTAGGGTTTTTGTTAGGCATAGCGTTGGGGTTAGAAGTAAGGGTTACTGTCAGTGTTAGGGTTGTAGGTAGGGTTACGGTTAGGGTTAGCGGTTCAGAATTAGGGTTAGGGATTAGGTGTCACAGTGATGACTAGGAGATAGGGTTAGAATTATGGGATAGGGGTTGTTCTCAGGAAAAGGGTTATGCATTAACGTTAGGATAAGAGGTTAAAGTTAGGCGCACGGTGAGGTTTACGTGTTAAGGGGAGAAATAGGAACAGGGTTGGG
>NW_027183287.1:5000-30000 GCF_041146395.1 Eulemur rufifrons | reverse complement strand
ATGACTCAGGATCAAAGGTTAGGGTTATTTTTAGGCGTAGGGTTAGCGTAAGGGGTTAGGGTTAGTGTTAGTGTTGTTGGTAGGGTTAAGGTTAGGGTTGGCGTTTCAGAATTAGGGATTAGGTGTTATGGTTATGGCTAGGAGTTAGCGTTAGATTTACGGTACAGGTCTTGTTCTCAGGGTGTCATGCATTAACGTTAAGATAAGGGGTTAAAGTTAGGGTTACGGTGAGCTTTACCTGTTAAGGTGAGCAGTAGGATCAGGGTTAGGTGTTATGTTCTGGGTTAGGGTTATGGGTGAGGGGTAGGGTTTATCCTTAGGGCACGGGCCCTGTATGCACTAGGAGGTGAAGTTAGGGGTCTGTGATGGTAGCTGGGAACCCACTCTATCGCACGCAGTGTATGGGCCTCTGGGTTTCATGCAGGACACTGTGGCAGAGCCGGCTTTCATGCATGGCTTAGTAGGATTGTAGGCTTTCAAAACTCTGAGAAAGCAAGAAGTCTGAGAATTAGATTTCGGGTTAGGATTACAGCACGGTTTAGGGATGAAGATTAGTGGTTAGGGTGAGGGCTTAGGGTTAGGGGTTAGGGTTCGGGTTAGGGTTGCTGGTAGGGTGAAGGTTAGGTTTGACGTTTTAGAATTAGGGATGAGGTGTTACGGTTATGACTATGGTTTAGGATTAGAATTACGGGATAGGGCTTCTTCTCAAGGTGTTATGCACTCACGTTAAGTTAAGGGGCTAAGTTAGGGTTACGGGGAGGTTTATGTTTTAAGGTGAGCAATAGGATCAGGGTTAGGTGTTATGTTCAGGGTGAGGGTTATCTGTTAGGGGTAGTGTTTATACTTAGCGTACGGGCCCTGTCTGCACTGGGCGGGGGGCGGGAGTTAGGGGGATGGGATTGTCCCCGGGAACACACTCTATCATACGCTGGGTATGGGCTCCTGGGTTTCATGCAGGACACAGTGGCAGAGCCCCCTTTTACTCATGGCATGGGAGGATTGTAGGCTTTCTAAACTCTGAGAAAGCAAGAACTCTGAGAATTAGATTTAGGGGTAGGATTCTGGTAATGTTTAGGGATGAAGATTAGTGTCAGGGTGGGGTCTTGGGTTAGGGGTTGGGGTTAAAGGTTAGTGTTAGGTTTAACAGTTACAGTTAGGTTTACGGTTAAGTCTCAGGGTTCGGGTTAAGGTTTGGGTTTAGCGTTTGGCACAGGGGTAGGCTTCAGTGTTAGCTTCATGGTTAAAGATTAGGAGTAGGGTTAGTGTGAGGGTTAAGGGTAAGGGTCAAGATTAAGGGTTCAGGTTGGGGTTAGGCTTAGGTTTAGGGTTAGGGGTCAAGGGTTAGGATTAGGGTTAAGTGTTGGGCTTAGGGTTGGGGTTTAGTGTTAAGTTTATCGTTAAGGATTAGGGTTAGGGTCAGGGTTAAATGCTTGGGTACGGGTAATGGTTAGGGTCAGGGTTAAGGTTTATGGATAGGGTTAGTGTTAAGGGTTTACGGGTAGGTTTAGGGTTCAGGGTTAGAGTTAGCATTAGGGCTTAAGGTTAGGATTAGGTGGTAGGTTAGATTTTAGGGTTAGATCTAGGCGTTAGAGTAAGGGTTAAGAGATAGGGTTAGGTTTAATGCTTAGGATTAGGGTTAGGGTTTGGAGTTAAAGTAAGTGTTAGGGGTTGGGTTTAAGGATCAAAGGTTAGTGTTATTTTTAGCTGTAGTGTTAGGGTTAGGGATAAGGGATAAGGTTGGCGTGATGGTTTTCCTTACTGTTAGGGTTAAGGTCAGGCTTAGATTAAAGGTTAAGGTTAGGGTCAGCGTTAAGGGTTAGGGTGAGGGTTAACGGTTACGGTAAAGGTTAAGCGTTAGTGTTAGGGATTAGCGATTAGGGTTTTTGGTAAGTGTTAGGGTTAGGAGTTAGTGTTTTATGAAGGGGTATGGTTAGAATTAGGATTGGGGTTAGTCTTAGGGTTAGGTTTAGGAGTTAGGTTTAGGGTAAAAGGATAGGATTAGGGTTAAGGGTTGGGCTCAGGTTTAGGGTTAAAGTTTAGTGTTAGGGTTAATGTTTAGTGTTATGGTCCAGTTTAAGTGTTAGGGTGAGGGTTAACGGTTAGGATTAGGTTTAGAGGTTGGGGATATAGTCAGGGTTCAGTGTTAGGGTTAGGTTTAGGGTTCAGGGTTAAGGTTAGCTGTAGGGGTTCTGGTTAGGGTTAGGTGTTAGGTCAGTGTCAGGGTTAGGTCTAGTCGTGAGGGTAAGGTTTAGGGTTAGCTTTAAGAGCTAGGGTTAGGTTTAATGGTTAGGATTAGGATTAGGGTTAAGGGTTAGGGTAATGCTCAGGGGTTAGGGTTAAGGGTTAAGGGTTTTTGTTAGGCATAGTGTTGGGGTTAGAAGTAAGGGTTACTGTCAGTGTTAGGGTTGTAGGCAGGGTTACGGTTAGAGTTAGCGGTTTAGAATTAGGGTTAGGGATTAGGTGTTACAGTGACGACTAGGAGATAGGGTTAGAATTATGGGATAGGGGTTGTTCTCAGGAAATGGGTTATGCACTAACGTTAGGATAAGAGGTTAAAGTTAGGCTCACGGTGAGGTTTACGTGTTAAGGGGAGAAATAGGAACAGGGTTAGGTGTTATGTTCACGGTGAGGGATATCTGTTACAGGTATTGTTTATGCTTAGCGCACGGGCCCTGTCTGCCTTAGGCGGGGGTGGGGGGAGGTTAGGGGACTGGGATTGTCACCAGGATCCCACTGTATCGTACTCTGGGTATGGGCCCGTAGGTTTGATGCAGGACACAGTGGTAGAGCCTCCTTTCACGCATGGCATGGGAGGATTGCAGGCTTTCTAAACTCTAAGAAAGCAAGAAGTCTGAGAATTAGATTTAGGGTTAGGATTCTGGTTAAGGTTAAGGATGAAGTTTAGTGTTAGGGTTAGGGCTTAGGGTTAGGGATTAGGGTTAGGGTTAAAGGTCACTCTTAGGTTTAACGGTTACAGTTCGATTTAGGGTTGAGGTTTACGGTTAGGATTAAGATGAGGGGTTAGGGTTTGGTAGAGGGGTTAGGGTTAGGTACAGGGTTAGGGTTAAGTGTTAGGTTTACGGTTGAAGATTAGGATTAGGGTTAGGATTAAAGGTTAGCGTGAGAGTTAACGGTTAGGGTTAAGGTTAAGAGTTAGGGTTAGGGTTTAGGTTTAGGGTTAAGGGTTAGGTTTAGCTTTAGGGTTCGAGTTATGTGTTAGGGTTTGTGTTAGAGGTTAGGGTTAGGTTTACTGGTCACGGTTAAGGTTACGTTTAGGGGTTAGCATTAGGGTTAAGGATTAGGTTTAGGGTAAGGGTTTAGAGTTAGTGTTGGGCTTTAGGCTCGGGGCCTAGGTTCAGGGTCAGGGGTTAGCGTTGGTGGTAGGGCTTAGATTTATCGGTCAGTTTAAGGGCACAGGACCTGGTTAATCTACTGTGAGAGGGGTGCGGTCGGAGTCATCACGAAAGCACAACATCATTCCCTGGGCCCTGGGACAAGACCTACATGCAGGACTCAGGCGGTTCCTCATCTCACACATGGCATGGCTGTATTGTAGGCTTGCTTCACTCGGGAATGGAAGTAGTGTGAGAATTAGGGTTAGGGTTGGGGTTAGGGGTTTCGAGTTAGGGGTTAGGCTTGGAGTCAGGGTTAGGTGCTAGGGATTAGTGGTTAGGGTTAAAGTTAGTGTTACGGGTTAGGTGTTAACTCTGGTTTAGGGGGCCAGGGTAAGGTTTAGGTTTGGAGTTAGCGTTAGGGTTAGGCGTTAGGGTTAAGGGATAGGGTTAGGGTTAAGGGTTAGGCTTAGGGTAAGGGTTCAGGTTTAGGGTTAGGGTCAGGGTTAAGGGTTAGGGTGAGGGTTAACAGTTAGGGATAGGGTTAGGGGGTTAGGGATAGGATTAGGTTTAAGGGTTAGGTTTATGGTTCAGGTTTAAGGTTAACATTAGGGGGTTAGGGTTAGTGTTAACTGTAAGTCAGTGTTAGGGTTAGATCTCTAGGCATTAAGGTAAAGGTTAGGTTTAAGGTTAAGTGTTAGGGTTATGTTTAATGGTTAGGCTTGGGATTAGGGTTAAGTGTTAGGGTTAAGGTTAGGGGTTATGACTAAGGATCAACGGTTAGGGTTATTTTTATGCGTAGGGTTAGGGTAAGGTGTTAGGGTTAGTGTTAGTGTTGTTGGTAGGGTTAAGGTTAGGGTTGGCATTTCAGAATTCGGGATCAGGTGTTATGGTTATGGCTAGGAGTTAGCGTTAGAATTACAGTATAGTGCTTTTTCTCAGGGTGTCATGCATTAACGTTAAGATAAGGTGTTAAAGTTAGGGTTATGGTGAGCTTTACCTCTTAAGGTGAGCAGTATGATCAGGGTTAGGTGTTATGTTCTGGGTTAGTCTTATGGGTGAGGGGTAGGGTTTATGCTCTGGGCACGGGCCCTGTATGCACTAGGAGGCAAAGATAGGGGTCTGTGATGGTCGCTGGTAACCTACTCTATCGTATGCAGTGTATGGGCCTCTGGTTTCCTGCAGGACACTGTCGCAGAGCGGGCTTTCATGCATGGCTTAGTAGGATTGTAGGCTTTCAAAACTCTGAGAAAGCAAGAAGTCTGAGAATTAGATTTCAGGTTAGGATTACGGCACGGTTTAGGGATGAAGATTAGTGTTAGGGTGAGGGCTTAGGGTTAAGGGTTAGGGTTAGGGTTAGGGTTGATGGTAGGTTGAAGTTTAGGGTTGGCACTTTAGAATATGGATGAGGTGTTATGGTTATGGCTAGGGGTTAGGTTTAGAATTATGGGATAGGGCTTCTTCTTTGGGTGCTATGCATTAACGTTAACATAAGGGGATAAATTAGTGTTATGGTTAGGTTTATGTTTTAAGGTGAGCAACAGGATCAGGGTTAGGTTTTATGTTTGGAGTTAGGGTTATCTGTTAGGGATAGTGTTTTTGCTTAGCGCACGGGCCCTGTCTTCACCAGGAGGGGGGGGTTAGGGACTAGGATTGCCACTGGGAACCCGCTCTATCATGCACTAGTTATGGGCCCCCGGGTTTCTTGCAGGACACAGTGGCAGAGCCTCCTTTTACTCATGACGTGGGAGAATTGTAGGCTTTCTAAACTCTGAGAAAGCAAGAAGTCTGAGAATTAGATTTAGGGGTAGGTTTATGGTAATGTTTAGGGATGAAGGTTAGTGTTAGGGTGCGTTCTGAAGGTCAGTGGTTAGGGTTAAAGGTTAGTGTTAGGTTTAACCGTTACAGTCAGGTTTATGGTTATGTTTTAGGGTTAGGGTTAAGGTTAAGGTTTAGCGTTTGGTACAGTGTTAGGCTTAAGTTTTAGCTTTAGGGTTAAAGATTAGGATTAGGGTTAGGGTTAAGGGCTAGTGTGAGGGTTAATGATAAGGATCAAGACTAAGGGCTAGGGTTTTTGTTAGTGTTAGGAATAAGTCTTCGTGTAGGCTTTAGGGTTAGCGTTAAGTGTTATGGTTAGGGTTAGGTTTAGGGTTCATGGTCAGTGTTATGTTTAGGGGTTAGTGTTAGGGTTAGGGCTTAGGTTTAGGGTAAGGTTTTAGAGTTCGTGTTCAGCGTTACGGTCGGAGCTTATGTTTACGGTTAGGGGTTAGTGTTAGTGTTAGGGCTGAGATTTAGCTTTTAGTTTAAGGTCACAGGACCTGTTTTATTTACGGTGAGAAGGGTGCTGTCGGAGTCTCCACGAAAGCACAAAATCGTTCCCTGATCCTTGGGAAAGGACCTACATGCAGGACTCAGGTGGAGCCTCATCTCACGCATAGTATAGCTGTATTGTAGGCTTGCTTCACTCTGAGAATGGAAGTAGTGTGAGAATCAGGGTTAGGGTTTGGGTTAGGGGTTTGGAGTTTGGGATTATGGTTCGAGTCAGGGTTAGGTCCTAGGGATTAGGAGTTAGGGTTAGTGTTAGGAATAGGGGTTAGTTGTTGGGTTTGGGTTAGGGTGCTAGGGTTAGGTTTAGGGTTGGGGTTAATATTAGGGTTAGCGTTTAGGGTTAAAGGATAGGATTATGGTTAAGGGTTTGGCTTAGGGTTAGGGTTAAGGGTTAGTGTTAAGGTTTAGGGTTAAGTTCAGGGTTACGTGTTAGGGTGAGGGTTAACAGTTAGGGTTATGGTTAGCGTCTTAGGGGTAGGGTTAGGGTTAGAGTTAGGGGTTAGGATTAAGGGTGAAGTGTTAGGGTTATTTTTAGGCATAGTTTTAAAGTTAGGGGCTAGGGTAATGTTTGGTTTGATGGTAGGTTTAAGGTTAGGGTTAGCAGTTTAGAATTCGCATTAGGGATTAGGTGTTATGGTTATGGCTTGGAGTTAGGGTTAGAATTCAGAGATAGGAGTTGTTCTCAGGGTAAGTGTTATGCATTAATGTTATGATAAGGGGTTAAATTTAGGGTTATGGTGAGATTTACATTTTAAGGTGAGCAATGGGATCAGGGTCAGGTGTTATGTTCAGGGTTATGGTTAGGGGTGAGGGGTAGGGTTTATGCTTACGACTCGGGCCCTGTCTGCACTAGGCAGGGGGGGAGGGGTTTGGGGTTGCGATTGTCGTCGGGAACCCACTCTAGTGTATGCTGAGTATGGGCACTGGGGTTTCCGGCAGGACACAGTGGTAGAGCCTCCTTTTATTCATGGCATGGGAGGATTGTAGGCTTTCTAACGCTGAGAAAGCAAGAAGTCTGATAATTAGATTTAGGGTTAGGATTATAGTTAGGGTTAGGAATGAGGTTAGTGCTAGGGTGAGGGATTAGGGCTAGGGATTATGGGTAGAGTTAAGGTTAAATGTTAGAGTTAGGTTTAACGGTTACAGTTAGGTTTAGGGTTACGTTTTAGGGTGAGGGTTATGGTTAGGGGTTAGGGTTTGGAACAGGGTTAGGGTTAAGTGTTAGGTTTAGGGTTAAAGATTAGAATTCGGATTAGGGTTGACGGTTAGTGTGAGTGTTAACGGTTAAGTTTGTGTTTAAGGGTTAGGGTTAGGGTTTAGGGCTAGTGTTAAGCGTTCGTGTTAGATTTAGGGTTAGAGTAAAGTGTTATGGTTAGGGTTATGGGTTAGCATTAGGGTTAAAGGTTAAGGGTTAGGTTTATTTTCAGGCACAGGGTTAGGATTAGGTGTTAGGGTTAGTGTTACCGTTAAGGTTTTTTGTAGGCTTAAGGTTAGGTTTAGCAGTTTAGAATTAGGGTTAGGGATTAGGTGTTATGGTTATGGTAAGGAGTTAGGGTTAGAATTATGGCATAGGGGTTGGTCTCAGGGTCAGTTTTATGCTTAAAGTTAGGGTAAGCGGTTAAAGTTAGTGTTACGGTGAGCTTTACGTGTTAAGGTGAGCAATAGGATCAGGGTTAGGTTTTATGTTCAGGGTTAGGGTTATGGGTGAGGGGTAGAGTTTATACTTAGGGTTAGGGTTAGGGTTAGGGTTTAGGCTTAAGGATCAAGGGTTAGGGTTAGGGTTAGTGTTAGGGCTGTTGGTAGGGTTAAATTTAGGGTTAGGAGCTTACAATTAGGTATTAGGTTTTACAGTTATGAATAAGAGTTAGGGTTAGAATTATGGGATAGGTGTTGTCCTCAGGGTAAGTATTATTCATTAACGTTAGGATAAGGGGTTAGGATTAGGGTTATGGTGAGTTTTACATGTTAAGGTGAGCAATAGGATCAGGGTCAGATGTTATGATCAGGGTTATGGTTATGGGTTAGGGGCAGTGTTTATGCTTAGGGCACAGGCCCTGTCTTCACTAGGTGGGGGGGCTCGGAGGCTGGGATTGTCACCAGGAACCCACTCTATCGTATGCTGGGTATGGGCCTCTGGGTTTCATGCAGGGCACAGTGGCAGAGCCTCCTTTCATGCATGGCATGGGAGGATTGTAGGCTTTCTAAACTCTGAGAAAGCAAGAAGTCTCAGAATTAGATTTAGGGTTAGGATTACGGTTAGGGTTAGGGATGAAGTTTAGTGTTAGGGAGAGGGCTTAGTGTTAGGGATTAGGGTTTGGTACAGGGTTAGGGTTAAGTGTTCGGCTTAGGGGTAAAGATTAGGATTAGTGTTAGGTTTAAGGGTTAGCTGAGGGTTAACGGTTAGGGTTAAGGTGAAGGGTTAGGGTTAGGGTTTAGGGTTAGGATTAGGGGTTCGTGTTAGGTTTAGGGTTACACTTAAGTGTTAGGGTTTAGGTTCAGGTTTAGGGTTCATGGTTAAGGTTATGTTTAGGGGTTAGGTTTAGGGGTTAGGTTTGGTGTAAGGGTATAGTGTTAGTGAAGGGAGTTTGGGTCAGGGTTTCTGTTTAGGGTAGGGGTTAGTGTTAGGACTTAGATTTAGCGATTAGTTTAAGGTCAGAGGACCTGTTTAATCTATGGTGAGAAGGGTGTGGAATCGGTCGCTGAGACACCACAGCATTGTACCCTGGGCCTTGGGCTCAGACGTACATGCAGGAATCAGGGGGAGCCTGTTCTCATGCATGGCATGGTTGTATTGTAGGCTTGGTTAACTCTTAGAATGGAAGAAGTGTGAGAATTAGGGTTATGGTTAGGGTTAGGGATTTGGGTTTAGGAGAGAGTGTTCAAATGAGGGTTAGGGGTTAGGCATTAGGGGTTAGGGTTAGTGTTAGGGTTAGGGGTTGGGGTGAGGGTTGGGTTAGGGGCTAGGGTTAGGTTTAGGGTTGGGGTTAGTGTTAGCGTTCGAGTTAGGGATTAGAGTTAGGGTTAAGGGATAGGATTAGGGTTAAGAGTTTGGCTTAGGGTTCAGGTTAAGGGTTAGGGTTATGGTTAAAGATTAGTGTTAGTTTAAACAGTTACAGTTAGGTTTAGGGTTAAATTTTAGGGTGAGGGCTTTTTAAACTCTGAGAGAGGAAGACGTCTGAGATTAAGATTTAGGGATAGGATTATGGTTAGGATTAGGGATGACGATTAGTGTTAGGGTGAGGGCTTAGGGTTAAGGGTTAGGGATAGAGTTAGGGTTAAGGTTAGTGTTAGTTTTAACGGTTAAAGTTAGGTTTAGGGTTAAGGTTTATTGTCAGGGTTAAGGTCAGGGGTTAGGGTTTCGTACAGGGTAAGAGTTAAGTGTTAGGTTTAGGGTTAAAGATTAGCATTATGGTTAGTGTTAAAGGTTAGTGTGAGGGTAAAAGTTTAGGGTTAAGTTTAAGGGCTAGGGTTAGGGGTTAGTGTTAGGGTTAAGGGGTCTTGTTAGGTTTAGGGTTACAGTTAAGTGTTATGGTTAGTGTTAGGGGTTACGGTTAGGCTTAGGGTTCATGGTTAGTGTAACATTTAGGGGTTAGGGCTAGAGTTAAATGATAGTGTTAGAGTTAAGGCTTAGGCTTTGGGTAAAGGTTTAGGGATAGGTTTACGGGTTAGGGTTAGTGTCAGGGTTAAATGTTAGGGTGAGAGTTAACAGTTATGGTTAGGGTTATTGGTTAGGGGTTGTGTTTATGCTTAGGGCACGTGCCTTGTCTGCACTAGGCGGAGAGGTTAGGGGGCTAGCATATTCGCCGGGAAATCACTCTATCGTATGCTGGGTATTGGCCCCTGGACACAGTGGCAGGGCCTCCTTTCACACATGGCATGGGAGGATTATAGGCTTTCTAAACTCTGAGAAAGAAAAAGTCTGAGAATTAGATTTAGGGTTAGGATTATGGTTAGAATTAGGGATGAAGTTTAGTGTTAAGGTGATGCCTTAGGGTTAGGGGTTAGGTTTAGGGTCAGAGTTAAAGGTCAGTGTTAGGTTTAACAGTTACAGTTAGGTTTAGCGTTAAGGTTTAGTGTTAGGGTTCAGTTTAGGGGATAGGTTTTGGTACAGGTTAAGGTTTAAGTGTTAAGTTTAGAGTTAAAGATTACAATTAGGGTTAGGTTTAAAGGTAAGTGTGAGGATTAACGGTTAGGGTTAAGCATGAGGGTTAGGGATTAGGTTTAGTGTTAAGGGTTTATGTTAGTTTAGGGTTAGAGTTAAGTGTTATGGTTAGGGTTAGGGGTTAGGGTTAGATATAGGGTGCATGGTTAGGGTTACGTTTAGGGGTTAGGGTTACGGGTTAGGTTTAGGGTGAGTGTTTGGTGTTAGTGTTGGGCATTAGGATAAGGGCTTAGGTTTAGGGTTAGCGTTTAGGTTTAGTGTTAGGGCTTAGATTTAGCGGTTAGTTTAAGGGCACAGGACCTGTTTAATCTATGGTGAGAAGGGTGCAGAATTGGTCCCCTTGACACCACACCATCGTACCTGGGCCTTGGGCCCAGACCTACATGCAGGACTCAGGCGGAGCCTCTTCTCACTCATGGCATGGCTCTATTGTAGGCTTGGTGAACTCTGAAAATGGAGGAAGTGTGAGAATTAGGGTTATGGTTATGGTTAATTGTTTGGGGTTAGGGGTTAGGGTTCGAGTGTGGTTCAGGGGTTAGAAATTAGGAGTTAGTGTTAGTGTTAGGGTTAGGGGTTAGAGGTTAGTGTTGGTTTAGGGGCTAGGGTTAGATTCAGAGTTAGGGTTAGTGTTAGGGTTAGGGTTAGGGATTATGGTTAGGGTTAGGAATTAGGGTTAAGGTTAGGCTTAAGGGATAGGATTAGGGTAAAGGTTTAAGGCTTAGGGTTAGCATTAGGGATTAGGGTTAGGGTTAAATGTTAGGGTTTTGGTCTGATTTAAGGGTTAGGGTGAGCGTTAACAGTTAGGGTTAAGGTTAATTGTTAGGATTGGGGATTAGGCTTAAGGATTCGTATTAGGGTTAGGGTATAAGGGTGAGACTTAAGTCTTATGGTTAGGGACAGGGCTTTTGGTTAGGGATAAGGGTTAGGAGTTAGGGTTACTTTTAGGCATAGGGTAGGATTAGGGGTGAGGGTTAGGGTTAGGGTTAGTGTTAGGGTTGTTGGTAGTGTTAAGGTTAGGGTTAGCAGTTTAGAATTAGGGTTAGGGATTAGGTTTTATGGTTATGGCTAAGATTTAGGGTTAGAATTATGGGATAGGCGTTGTTCTCAGTGTAAGTGTTATGCATTAACTTTAGGAGATGCGGTTAAAGTTAGGGTTACAGTGTGGTCTACATGATAAGGTGAGCAGTAGGATCAGGGTTAGGTGTTACGTTCAAGGTTAGGGTTATATGTTAGGCGTACTTTTTATGCTTAGGGCACGGGCCCTGTCTGCACTAGGCGGGAGGATTAGGGGTCTAGGATTGTGGCCGAGAACTTTCTCTATCGTACACTGGGTATGGGTCCCTGGGTTTCATGCAGGACACAGTGGCAGAGCCTCTTTTCACGCATGGCATGGGAGGATTGTAGGCTTTCTAAACTCTGAGAAAGCAAGAAGTCTGAGAATTAGATTTAGGGATAGGATTATGGTTAGTGTTAAGGATAAAGTTTAGCATTAGGGTGAGGGCTTAGGGTTAGGGGTTAGAGTTACGGTCAGGGTTAAAGGTTAGTGTTAGGTTTAATGGTTACAGTTAGCTTTAGGGTCAAGTGTTAGGGTTAAGGTTAAGGTTAGGGGTTAGGTTTTGGTACAGGGTAAGGGTTAACTGTTAGGTTTAGGGTTAAAGATTACGATTAGGGTTAGGTTTAAGGGTTAGTGTGAGAGTTAACGGTTAGGGTTAAGGTTAAGTGTTAGGGTTAGTGGTTAAGTTTAGGTTTAAGTGTTCGTGTTAGGTTTAGGGTTAGAGTTAAGTGTTATGGTTAGGGTTTGGGGTTAGGGTTAGGTTTAGGGTTCATCGTTAGGGTTACGTTTAGGCATTAGGGTTATGGGTAAGGATTAGGGTAAGGGTTTAATGTTAGTGTTGGGCGTTAGGGTCAGGGCTTAAGTTTAGGGTTAAGGGTTAGTGTTAGAGTTAGCGTTAGGACTTAGATTTAGAGGTTATTTTAAGGGCACAGGACCTGTGTAATCTATGGTGAGAAGTGTGCAGAATGGGTCATCGCCACACCACACCATCGTACCCTAGGCCTTGGGCCCAGACCTACATGCAGGTCTCAGGCAGAGCCTCTTCTCACGCATGGCATGGTTTTATTGTAGGCTTGGCTAACTCTGAGAATGGAGGAAGTGTGAGAATTATGGTTATGATTAGGGTTAGGTGTTTGGGGTTAGGGGTTAGTGTTCGCGTGAGGGTTAGGTGTTAGGGATTAGGGGTTAGGGTTAATGTTAGCATTAGGGGTTAACGGTTAGGGTTGGGTTAGGGACTAGAGATAGATTTAGGGTTGGGGTTAGGGTTAGGGTTAGGGTTAGGGGTTAGGGTTAGGGTTAAGGGATAGGATTAGGGTTAAGGGTTAAGGCTTAGGGTTAGCATTAAGGGATAGGGTTAGGGTTAAGGGTTAGGGTTATGGTCCGAGTTAAGGGTTAGGGTGAGGGTTAACAGTTAGGGTTAGGGTTATAAGTTAGGGATAGTGTTAGGTTTAAGGTCTAGGGTTAGGGTTAGAGGTAGCTTTACTGCTAAGATTAGGTCTCGGCATTAAGGTAAGGGTTAGTGTTAGGGTTAAGGGTTAGGGTTAGGTTTAATTGTTAGGATTAGGATCAGAATTAAGGGTTAGGCTTAGGGTTAGGGGATAGGGTTAGGGTTTAGGGTAAACTTTTAAGGTTATGTTTAGGGATAAGGTTAGGGTTAGCGTTTAAGGTTAGGGTTAGTATTAGGGTTGTTTGTAGGGTTAAGGTAATGTTTAGTGGTTAGAATTAGGGTTAGGGATTAGGGGTTACTGTTATGGCTAGGAGTTAGGGTTAGAATTAAGTGATAGGGGTTGTTCTTAGCATAAGTGTTATGCATTAATGTTAGGATAAGTGGTTAAAGTTAGGTTTACGGTGAGGTTTATGTGTTAAGGTGAGCAATAGGATCAGGGTTAGAATTATGAGTGAGGGGTAGGGTTTTGCTTAGGGTATGGGCCCTGTCTGCCCTAGGAGTGGGATTGAGGGGGATGCGATTGTCACCAGAAACCCACTCTATCGTATGCAGGGTATGGGCCCATGGGTTTCTTGTAGGACACTCTGGCAGAGCCTGATTTCACGCATGGTAAAGGAGGTTTGTAAGCTTTCAAATCTCTAAGAAAGTAAGAAGTCTGAGAATTAGATTTAAGGTTAGGATTATCGTTATGGTTAGGGATGAAGTTTAATCTTAGGGTGAGGGCTTCGGGTAAGGGGATACGGTTAGTTTTAGGGTTAAAAGTTACTGTTAGGTTTAACAGTTACAGTTAGACTTAGGGTTTAGGTTTAGGGTTAGGGTTAAGCTTAGGGGTTATGGTTTGGTACAGGGTTAGGGTTAAGTGTTAGGGTTAGGGTTAAAGATCATGACAAGGGTTAGAGTTAAGGGTTAGTTTGAGTGTTAACAGTAGGGTTAAGGATAACTTTTAGGGTTAGGGGTTAGGATTAGTGTTAGGGCTGAGATTTAGCGGTTAGTTTAAGGGCACAGGACCTGTTTAATCTATGGTGAGAGTGGTGCACAGGGTCGCTGCGACACAACACCACCGTACGCTGGGCCTTGGGCCAAGACCTACATACAGGACTCAGGTGGAGCCTCTTCTCACGCATGACATGGCTGTATTGTAGGCTTGGTTAACTCTGAGAATGGAAGAAGTGTCAGAAATCGGGTTAGGGCTGGCTGTAGGTGTTTTTAACCCCTAACCCTAACACTAACCCCCTAATCCTAACCCTAACACTAACCCCAAGGTTAAATCTAACCTTAACCCCTACGACAACCCTAACCCTAACCCTAACCCCTCTCACTGTAGAATAAACAGGTCCTGTGCCCTTAAACTAACCACTAAATCTAAGCCCTAACATCAACCCTAACCTCTGACCCTAAACCTAAGCCCTGAGCCTAAAGCCCAACACTAACTCTAAACTCTTACCCTAAAGCTAATCCCTAACCCTAATGCTAACCTCTAAACGTAACCCTAACTGTGAACCCTAAACCTAACCCTAACCTCAAGCGCTAACCATAGCACTTAACTCTAACCCTAAACCTAACATGAACCCTTAATCCTAACACTAACCCTAACCCTAACTCTTAACTTTAACCCTGACTGTTAACCCTCACACTAACCTTTAAACCTAACCTTAATCGTAATCTTTAACCCTAAACCTAATATTTAACCCTAATCCTGTACCAAACCCTAAACCCTAACCTTAAACCTAACCATAAACCTTAACCCTGAACCTAACTGTAACGGTTAAAACTAAGAGTAACCTGTAACGCTACCCGTAACCCCTAACTCTAAGCCTTCACCCTAATACTAACCTTGATCCTTAACCCGAACCCTAACCCTAACCCTAAATCTAATTCTCAGTCTTCTTGCTTTCTTAGAGTTTAGAAAGCCTACAATCCTCCCATGCCATGCGTGAAAGGAGGCTCTTCCACTGTGTCCTGAATGAACCGCTGGGGCCCATAACCAGAGTACGATAGAGTGGGTTCCTGGTGACAATCCCAGCCCCCTAACCACCCCCCCCGCCTAATGCAGACAAGGCCCGTGCCCTAAGCATAAACTCTACACCTCACCCAAAACTCTAACCCTGAAAATAACATTTAACCCTGATTCTATTGCTCACCTTAGAATGTAAACCTCACCGTAACCTGAACTTTAACCTCTTATCCTAACGTTAATGCATAACACTTACCCTGAGATTAACCCCTATCCCATAATTCTAACCCTATCTCCTAGTCATAACTGTGACAACTCATCCCTAACCCTAATTCTAAACCACTAACACTAACTGTTACCCTACGTAGTTACTGTTACGGTAACCTACTGTTACCCTAACACTGAACCTAACCCTTACTCCTAACGCCAAAGCTATGGCTAAAAATAATGCTAACCCTTGACCCTTTACCCTAACTCCTAACCCTAACCCTAACCCTAACCCAACCTTAGCTCTTAACCCTAACCCTAAACCTTACCCTGACGCCTAGACCTAACACTAACACTAAACTAACACCTAACCCTAATCATAACCCCTAAAGCTAACCCTAACCCTGAACCCTAAACCTAACTCTAACACTTAATACTAACTATATCCCTAACCCCTAACCCCAACCCTAACCCTAACCGTTAACCCTCACCCTAACCCTTAAACCGGACCCTAACACTAAATCTTAACCCTAAAGCTACGCCCAACCCTTAACCATAATCCTATCCCTTAACCCTAAACCTAACCCCTAACCCTAAACCTAACACTAACCCCAATCCTAATTCTAACCATAGCCCTTAATACATCACTACGCCTAACCCCTAACCCTAACCCTAACCCCTAATGCTAACCCTAACACTGAACCCTAAACCTAACCCTATCCCTAACCCTTAAACATAACTCTATCCCTAACCAATAATCCTAAGCCTAATCTTTAACCCTCACCCTAGAGCTTAACTCAAACCGTAACCCTAAGCCTAAACCCCAACCCTAACACTTAACACAAACCCCAAGCCTAAACACTTAACGCCAATCCTATCCTTTAACCCTAACACTAACCCTGATGCCTAATCCTAACCCTAACACTAACCCCAACCATAAATCTAACCCTAGCCCCTAACGCAAAACTAACCCCTAACCCTAACACTAACCCTAAATCCTAGTCCCTAACCACTAAACCTCACTTGAACCCTAATCCCTAACACCAAACCCTTAACCCTAACCATAACCCTATTTCTCACACTACTTCCATTCTCAGAGTTAACCAAGCCTAAAATACAACCATGCAATGCGTGAGTAGAGTTTCCGCATGAGTCCTGCAAGTAGGTCTGGGCCAAAGGCCCAGGATCCGATGGTGTGGTGTCGCATGGAAACATTCTGCACCCTTCTCACCATAGATTACACAGGTCCTGTACCCTTAAACTAACCGCCAAATCAAAGCCCAAACACTGACCCTAACCCCTAACCCTACCTAAGCCCTGACCCTAATGCCCAACACTAACACTAAACGCTTACCCTAAACCTAACCCCTAAATGTAACCTTAACCATGAACCCTAAACCTAACCCAAACCCCTAACCCTAACCATAACACTTAACTCTAACCCTAAACCTAACATGAACACTTAACCCTAACCCTAACCCATAAACCTAACACTTAACCTTAACCCTAACCGTTAACCTTCACACTAAACCTTAACCCTAACCCTAATCCTAATCTTTGAGCCTAAACCTAGCACTTAACCCTTACCCTGTACCAAAACCTAACCCCTAATCTTAACCCTAAGCTTAAACCTTAAAGCTTAACCCTAAACCTAACTGTAACTGTTAAACCTAACACTAACCTTTAACCCTGACCCTAACTGAAACCCCTAACCCTAAGCCCTCACCATAACAGTAACCTATATTGCTAACCCTAACCCTAATCCTAGCCCTAAATTTAATTCTCAGACTTCTTGCTTTCTCAGAGTTTACAAAGCCTACAATCCTCCCATGCCATGTGTAGAAGGAGGCTTGGCCACTGTGTCTGGCATGAAACCAAGGGGCCCATACCCAGTGTATGATAGAGTGGCTTCCGGCATCTATCCCAGCCCTCTAAGCCCACTCCTAGAGCAGAGAGGGCTCGTGATATAAGCATAAACACTACCCCTCACCCATAACCCTAACCCTGAACATCACAGCTCACCCTGATACTATTGCTCACCTTAACACATCAACCTCACCATAACTCTAACTTGAACCTGTTATCCTAACGTTAATGCATAAGACTTACCCTAAGAACAACCCCTATCCCTTAATTCTAACCCTAACTCCTAGCCACAATTGTAACACCTAATCCCTAAGGCTAATTCAAAACTGCTAAACATTACCTTATCCTTACAAACTAACCCTAACCCTAACCGCTAACCCTAACCGTACACCTAAAAATAACCGTAACACTTGACACTTAACCCTAACCCTTAACCCTGATCCTAATCCTAACAATTAAACCTAACCCTAACTCTTAAGCCTAACACTAACACGTACCCTAATGCCTAGACCTAACCCTAAGAGTAAACGTAACCCCTAACCCTAACCCTAATCCCTAATGCTAACCCTAACACTGAACCCTAATCCTAAGCCTTAAACCTAACTCTATCCTTAACCCATAACCCTAGCCCTAACCGTTAACCCCACACTAACCCTTAACTCGAACTGTAACCCTAACCCTTAAAACTAAACCTAACACTTAACGCTAACCCTAAGCCTTAACGCTTAACCCTTATCCTATCCCTTAACCCTAACCCTAACCCATAACGCTAACCCTAACCCCACTCTAAATCTAACCCTAGCCCCTAACCCAACCCTAACCCCTAAGCCCTAACCCTATCACTAAACCCAACACCTACTCCCTAACCCCTAATCCTCACTCAAAGCTTAAGCCCTAACCCTAAGCCCTCTCCCTGACTAATCTTCATCCCTAACCCTAACCATAATCCTAACCCTAAATCTAATTCTCAGACTTCTTGCTATCTCAGAGTTTTAAAAGCCTACAATTCTCCAAAGCCATGCGTGAAAGCTGGCTCTGCCACAGTGTCCTGCATGAAACCCAGGAGCCCATACTCTGTGTACAATAGAGTGGGTTCCCGGGGACAATCACAGCCCCCTAACTCCCCCTGCTAGTGCTGACAGGGCCCATGCCCTAAGCAAAAACCCTGCACCTCACCCATAACCCTAACCCTGAACATAACACCTAACCCTGATGTTATTGTTCACCTTAACACGTAAACCTCACTGTAACCCTAACTTTAACCCCTATCCTAATGTTATTGCATAACACTTACCCTAAGAACAAACCCTATCCCTTAATTCTAAGCCTAACTCCTAGCATAACCGTAACACTTAATCCCTAACCTTAATTCTAAACTGCTAAACATTACCTTCACCCTACAAACAACCCTAACACTAACCCTAACTCTAACCGCTAACCCTAACCCTAACCATTACCCTGATCATAATCCTAACAATTAAACCTAACCCTAATTCTTAACCCTAACACGAACCATTACCATAATGCCTAGACCTAACCCTAACTGTAACCCTAACCCCTAACCCTAACCCTAACCGCTAATGCTAACCCTAACCCCGAACCCTAAACCTAACCCTAACCCTATCCCTTAAACCTATTACTATCTCTAAACCATTACCCTAATCGCAACTGTTAACCCTCACTCTCACCCTTAACTTGGACCGAAACCCTAACCCTTAACCCTAACCTTAACCCTTACTGCTAATCTTAAGCCTTCACCCTTTACCTTAATCCTATCTTGTAAGCCTAACCCTAACGCTGACCCCTAACCCACCTGAACATTAACCCTAAACCTAAATCTAACGCTAGCCCCTTACAAAAACCTAACACCTAACCCCTGACACACTAATCCTAACTTCTAATTCCTAACCACTAAACTTCACTCAAACTCAAACCTCTAACCCCAAACACATAACCCTAACCATAACCCTAATTCTCACACTTCCTTTGTTCTCAGAGTTGACCAAGCCTACAATAGAGCCATGCCACGAGTGAGAAGAGGCTCTGCCTGAGTCCTGCATGTAGGTCTGGGCCCAAGGCCCAAGTACGATGGTGTGGTGTTGAGGCGACCCAGTCTGCACCCTTCCCACCATAGATTAAACAGAGCATGTGCCCTTAAACTAACCACTAAATCTAAGCCCTAACACTAAACCTAAATCCTAACCCTAAACCTCGGCCCTTATCCTAACGCCCAACAGTAACACTAAACACTCGCCCTATACTTAACCCGTAACCCGAACCCCTAAATGTAACCCTAACCATGAACCCTAAACCTAACCCTAACCTCTAGCCATAACCATAACACTTAACTCTAAACCTAAATGTTACACGAAGCCTTATTCCTAACCCTAAGCCCAACCCTAACCCTTAATCTTGAAACTTACCATTAACCCTCACACTAACCCTTAACCCTAACCCTAATCCTAATCTTTAACCATAAAGCTAACACTGAAGCCTAACCCTGTGCCAAACGATAAAACCAAACCTTAACCCTAACCCTGACGTAAACGTAACTGTAACTGTTAAAAATAACACAAACCTTTAACCCTAACCCCTAACCCTAAGAGCCCACCCTAACACTAATCTTCCTCGATAAACATTACCATAATCCTACCCCTAAATCTAATTGTCAGACTTCTTGCTTTCTCAGAGTTTAGAAAGCCTAAAATCCTCCCATGCCATGAGTAAAGGGGGGCTCTACCACTGTGTCCTGCATGAAACCCAGGAGCCCATATCCAGCGTACGATAGAGTGGGTTCCCGGGGACAATCCCATCCCCCTAACCCCAGCCCCCCGCCCAGTGCAGACAGGGCCTGTACGCTAAGTATAAACACTACCCCTAACAGATAACCCTCACCCTGAATATAACACCTGACCCTGATCCTATTGCTCACCTTAAAACATAAACCTCCCTGTAACCCTAACTTATCCCCTTATCTTAACCTTAATGCATAAAACCCTGAGAAGAAGCCCCATCCCATAATTCTAATCCTAATCCCCAGCCATAACCATAAGACCTCATCCCTAATTCTAAAATGCCAACCCTAAACTTCACCCTACAAACAACCCTAACCCTAACCCTAACCTCTAACCCTAAGCCCTCACCCTATCACTAATCTTCATCCCTAAACCGTACCGTAATCCTAACCCTAAATCTAATTCTCAGACTTCTTGCTTTCTCAGAGTTTTGAAAGCCTACAATCCTACTAAGCCATGCATGAAAGCCGGCTGTGCCACAGTGTCCTGCAAGAAACCCAGAGGCCCATACACAGCGTACGATAGAGTGGGTTCCCAGCGACCACAACCGACCCCTAACTTCGATTCCTAGGGCATACAGGGCCCATGCCCTAAGCATAAACACTACCCCTCACCCATAACCCTAACCCAGAACATAACACCTAACCCTGATCCTACTGCTCACCTTAACACGTAAACCTCACCGTAACCCTAATTTTAACCCCATATCGTAACGTTAATGCATGACACCCTGAGAACAAGCCCTATACTGTAATTCTAACCCTAACTCCTAGCCATAAGCATAACACCTAATCTCTAATTCTGAAACACCAACCCTAACCTTAACCCTACCAACAACACTAACACTAATCCTAACCCCTTACCCTAACCCTACGCCTAAAAATAACCGTAACCGTTGATCCTTAGTCATAACCCCTAACCTTAACCCTAACCCTTAACCCTAATCCCAATCCTAACCATTAAACATAACCCCAACTCTTAACCCTAACTCTAACCTTTACCTTAATGCCTAGAGTTCTAACCCCAACACTGACCTACAGTTAGAAGTAACACAAACCCCTAATGCTAACCTTAAACCTGAACAATAAACCTAATCCTTAACAATAACACCCTAACCCTAACCCTAACCCTTAACCCTGACCCTAACCCTAAACCTTAACCCTAACCCTGAACCCTAACCCTAAGCCTACCCTTAACCCTAACCCTATCCATTAACCCTAACCGCTAACGATAACACTTACCCCAACCCTAAACCTACCCCTGGCTCCCTAACCCAGAATTAACACCGAACCCGTAACACTAACTCTACCCCTAACCACTAGCACCTAACCCTGACTCGAAACCTAACCCCTAACTCGAAACCCCTAACCCCAACCCTAACCTTAATTCTCACACTGCTTCCATTCCTGAGTGAAGCAAGCCTACAATACAGCCATGCCATGTGTGAGATGAGGATCCGCCTGAGTCCTGCATGTAGGTCTTGTCCCAGGGCCCAGGGAATGATGTTGTGCTTTCGTGGTGACTCCGACCGCACCCCTCTCACCGTAGATTAACCAGGTCCTGTGCCCTTAAACTGACCGCTAAATCTAAGCCCTACCACCAACCCTAACCCCTGACCCTGAACCTAAGCCCCGAGCCTAAAGCCCAACACTAACTCTAAACACTTACCCTAAACCTAATCCCTAACCCTAATGCTAACCCCTAAACATAACCCTAACCGTGAACAGTAAACCTAACCCTAACCTCTAACACAAACCCTAACACATAACTCTAACCCTAAAACTAACCCTAACCCTTAACCCTAAACCTAAACCCTAACCCTAACCCTTAACCTTAATCTTAACCGTTAACTCTCATGCTAACCTTTAATCCTAACCCTAATCTTAATCTTCAACCCTAAACCTAACACAACCCTAACCCTGTACCAAAACCTAACCCCTCATCTTAACCCTAACCGCAAACCTCAACCCCAACACGAACTGTAACCGTTAAACCTAATAGTAACCTTAAACCGTAACCCTAATCTGTAACCCTATCCCCTCATCATAACACTACACTTCATCCTGAACCCTAACCATAATCCTAACCCTAAATCTAATTCTCAGACTTCTTGCTTTCTTAGAGTTTAGAAAGCCTGCAATCCTCCCATGCCATGTGTGAAAGGAGGCTCTACCACTGTGTCCTGCATGAAACCCACGGGCCCATACCCAGAGTCCGATACAGTGGGTTCCCGGTGACAATCCCAGCCCCCTAACCTCCCCCCAGCTTAATGCCGACAGGGCCCGTGCGCTAAGCATAAATGATACCTTTAACAGATAACCCTAACCCTGAACATGGCACCTAACCCTGTTCCTATTTCTCCCCTTAACACGTAAACCTCACCGTGAGCCTAACTTTGACCTCTTAACGTAACGTTAATGCATAACCCATTCCCTGAGAACATCCCCTATCCCATAATTCTAACCCTATCTCCTAGTCATAACTGTAACACCTAATCCCTAACCCTAATTCTCCACTGCTAAGCCTAACCGTAACGCTGCCTACAACCCTAACACTGACAGGAACCCTTAGTTCTAACCCCAACGCTATGCCTAACAAAAGCCCTAACCCTTCACCCTTCACCCTAACCCCTAAGCATTACCCTAGCCTTTAACCGTAATCCTAATCCTAACCATTAAACCTAACCCTAGCTCTTAAAGCTAACCCTAAACCTTACCCTCACGACTAGACCTAACCCTGACACTAACCTAACACCTAACCCTAACCATAACCCCTAAAGCTAACCCTAACCCTGAACCCTAAACCTAACCCTAACACTGAACCTTCACTATATCCCTAACGCCTAAGCCTAATCCTAACTGTTAACCCTCACCCTAACACTTAAACTGGACCATAACACTAAACATTAACCCTAACACTAAACTTTAACCCTAACCATAAGCCCAACACTTAACCCTAATCCTATCCCCTAACCCTAAGCCCTAACCCTAAACCTAACCCTAACCCCAACCCTAACCCTTAATCTTGACCCTTACCATTAACCCTCACACTAACCCTAATCCTAATCTTTAACCATAAAGCTAACACTGAAGCCTAACCCTGTGCCAAACACTAAACCCAAACCTTAACCCTAACCCTGAAACTTAACCATAAACCTAACTGTAACTGTTACACCTAACACTAACCTCTAACCCTAACCCCTAACCCTAAGACCCCACCTTAACACTAACGCTAACCCTAAACATTATCATAATCCTACCCCAAATCTAATTCTCGGACTTCTTGCTTTCTTAGAGTTTAGAAAGCCTAAAATCCTCCCATGCCATGAGTAAAAGGGGGCTCTGCAGCTCTCTCTTGCATGAAACCAGGAGCCCATACCTAGCGTATGATAGAGTGGGTTCCCGGGGACAATCCCATCCCCCTAACCCCAGCCCCCCGCCCAGTGCAGACAGGGCCTGTACGCTAAGTATAAACACTACCCCTAACAGATAACCCTCACCCTGAACATAGCACCTGACCCTGATCCTATTGCTCACCTTAAAACATAAACCTCCCCGTAACCCTAACTTTTCCCCTTATCTTAACCTTAATGCATAACACCCTGAGAAGAAGCCCTATCCCATAATTCTAATCCTAACCCCTAGCCATAACCCTAACACCTCATCCCTAATTCTAAAATGCCAACCCTAACCTTCACCCTGCCAACAACCCTAACCCTAACCCTAACCCCTAACCCTAAGCCCTCACCCTATCACTAATCTTCATCCCTAAACCGTACCGTAATCCTAACCCTAAATCTAATTCTCAGACTTGCTTTCTCAGAGTTTTGAAAGCCTACAATCCTACTAAGCCATGCATGAAAGCCCGCTCTGCCACAGTGTCCTGCATGAAACCCAGAGGCCCATACACTGCGTACGATAGAGTGGGCTCCCAGCGACCATCACAGACCCCTAACTTCGCCTCCTAGTGCATACAGGGCCCGTGCCCTAAGCATAAACCCTACCCCACACCCATAACCGTAACCCAGAACATAACACCTAACCCTGATCCTACTGCTCACCTTAACACGTAAACCTCACCCTAACCCTAACTTAACCCCTTATCTTAACGATAATGCATGACACCCTGAGAACAAGCCCTATACCGTAATTCTAACCCTAACTCCTAGCCATAACCATAACACCTAATCCCTAATTCTGAAACGCCAACCCTAACCTTAACCCTACCGACAACACTAACACTAACCCTAAAACCCTTACCCTAACCCTACACCTAAAAATAACCCTAACCATTGATCCTTAGTCATAACCCCTAAAGCTTAACCCTAACCCTTAACGCTAATCCCAATCCTAACCATTAAACATAACCCTACTTAACCCTAACCCTAACCTATACGCTAATGCCTAGAGATCTAACCCCAACACTGACCTACAGTTAACACTAACCCTAACCCCTAATCCTAACCTTAAACCTGAACCATAAACCTAACCCTTAACCCTAACCCTATTCCTAACCTCCTAACCCTAACCCTAACTGTTAAGCCTCACCCTAACACTTAACCCTGAATCTAACCCTAAACCTTAACCCTAACCCTGAACCCTAACCCTAAGCCTAACCCTTAACCCTAACCCTATCCCTTAACCCTAACCCCTAACCCTAACGCTAACCCCAACCCTAAACCTAACCCTGGCCCCCAACCCAGACTTAACACCTAACCCCTAACACTAACTCTAAACCTAACCACTAATCCCTAGCACCTGACCCTGACTCGAAACCTAACCCCTAACTCGAAACCCCTAACCCCAAACCTAACCCTAATTCTCACACTACTTCCATTCCCAGAGTGAAGCAAGCCTACAATACAGCCATGCCATGTGTGAGATGAGGCTCTGCCTGAGTCCTGCATGTAGGTTTTGTCCCAAGGCCCAGGGAATGATGTTGTGCTTTCGTGGTGACTCCGACCGCACCCCTCTCACCGTAGATTAACCAGGTCCTGTGCCCTTAAACTGACCGCTAAATCTAAGCCCTACCACCAACCCTAACCTCTGACCCTGAACCTAAGCCCCGAGCCTAAAGCCCAACACTAACTCTAAACACTTACCCTAAACCTAATCCCTAACCCTAATGCTAACCCCTAAACGTAACTCTAACCACGAACAGTAAACCTAACCCTAACCTCTAACACAAACCCTAACACATAACCCTAACCCTAACACTACCCCTACCCCTACCCCTAACCCGAACCCAAACGCCTAACCCTAACCCTAACCCCAACCCCAAACCCTAACCCTAACCATAACCCAACCCCAACCCTAACCCCTAACCCTAACCCTAACCCCAACCCCAACCCTAACCCCTAACCCTAACCCTAACCCTACCCTAACCTTAACCCTAAGCTCTAAACCTAACCCTTAACCCTAACCCTAACCCATAACCCAAACCCTAACCCCAACCCCTACCCCTACCCCTAACACTAACCCCTAACCCTAACCCTAACCCCTAACCCTAACCCCAACCCCAACCCTTACACTAACCCAACCCTACCCTACCCTAACCCTAACCACTAACCCTAACCCTAACACCTAACACTAACCCCTAACCCTAACCCTCACCCCTAACCCTAACCCCTAACCCTAACCCTAACCCCTAAACCTAACCCTACCCTAACCCTAACCCCTAACCCTAACCCTAACCAATAACCCTAACCCGACCCCGACCCCAACCCTGACCCTGACCCTAACCCCTAACTCTAGCCATAGCCCTAGCCCTAACCCCTAACCCTAACCTCTAAACCTAACCCTAACCCTAACTCCTAAACCTAACACCTAACACTAACCCTAACGCCTATCCCTAAC
>NW_027183287.1:0-2500 GCF_041146395.1 Eulemur rufifrons | reverse complement strand
CCCTAAACCTAACCCTAAAGCCTAACCCTTAACCTTAACACTAAACGTTAACCCTCACGCTAACCTTTAATCCTAACCCTAATCCTAATCTTCAACCCTAAACCTAACACTTAACCCTAACCCTGTACCAAAACCTAACCCCTCATCTTAACCCTAACCGTAAACCTCAACCCTAAACCAAAGTGTAACCGTTAAACCTAAGAGTAACCTTTAACCCTAACCCTAATCCCTAACCCTAAGCCCTCACCCTAACACTAAACTTCATCCTTAACCCTAACGAGAATCCTAACCCTAAATCTAATTCTCAGACTTCTTGCTTTCTTAGAGTTTAGAAAGCCTGCAATCCTACCATGCCATGCGAGAAAGGATGCTCTACCACTGTGTCCTGCATGAAACCCACGGGCCCATACCCAGAGTATGATAGAGTGGGTTCCCGGGTACAATCCCAGCCCACTAAATTCCCCCCCGCCCGCCTAATGAAGACAGGGCCCGTGCGCTAAGCATAAGCAATACCTTTAACAGATAACCCTAACCCTGAACATAACACCCAACCCTGTTCCTATTTCTCCCCTTAACACGTAAACCTCACCGTGCGACTAACTTTAACCTCTTATCCTAACGTTAATGCATAACCCATTTCCTGAGAACAACCCCTATCCCATAATTCTAACCCTATCTCCTAGTCATCACTGTGACACCTAATCCCTAACCCTAATTCTAAACCGCTAACCCAAACCGTAACCCTACCTACAACCCTAACACTGACAGTAACCCTTACTTCTAACCCCAACGCTATGCCTAACAAAAACCCTAACCCTTGACCCTAACCCTTCACCCTAACCCCTAAGCCTTACCCTAACCCTTAACCCTAATCCTAATCCTAACCATTAAACCTAACCCTAGCTCTTAAAGCTAACCCTAAACCTTACCCTCACGACTAGACCTAACCCTGACACTAACCTAACACCTAACCCTAACCAGAACACCTAACTCTAAGCCTGAACCCTATCCCTAACCCTAGCAGTAAACGTTAACCCTAAACCTAAGCCCAACCCGTAACCCTAATCCTATCCTTTTACCCTAAAACTAACCCCTAAACCTAACCCCTATACCTCACCCTAACTCTAACCCCAATCCTAATTCTAACCATACCCCTTCCTAAAACACTAACTCCTAACCGCTAACCCTAACACTAACCAAAAACCCTAATCACTAATCGCTAACCCTAACGCTTAACCTTTACCCTAACCGTTAACCCTCACCCTAAAACTTAACACTGACCCTAACCTTAACCTTTAACTCTAAGCCTAACCCTTAACCCTACAGTAAGGAAGACCCTTAATGCTAATGGGATTCCTTATCCCTAACCCTAACACTACAGCTAAAAATAACCCTAACCTTTGATCCTTAAACTTAACCCCTAACACTTACTTTAACCCCAAACCCTAACCCTAATGCTAAGCATTAAACCTAACCCTATCTCTTAACCCTAACGCTAGCCCGTACCCTAACGCCTAGATCTAACCCTAAATCTAACCTACCGCCTAATCCTAACCTTAAGCCCTAACGCTAACTCTAATCCTGAACCCTAAACCTACCCGTAACCCTTAACACTAACCCTATCCGTGAACCTTAACCCTGACCCTAACCATTACCCGCACCCAAGCATTTAACCCTGACCCTACCCCTAGTCCATAATGATAACCCTAACACTAAACCCTAACCCTAAGCCCAACACTTAACCCTAATCCTATCCCTTAACCCTAACCCTAATGCTGACCCTAAACGTAACCCTAACCGTCACCAGTAATCCTAAACCTAACCTCTAACACAAACCATAGCACATAACTCTAACCCTAAAACTAACCCTAACCCTATCCCTAACCCTAAACCCTAACTCTTAACCTTAACCCTAAGCGTTAACTCTCACACTAACCTATAATCCTAACCCTAATCCTAATCTTCAACCCTAAACCTAACACTTAACCCTAACCCTTTACGAAACCCTAACCCCTCATCTTAACCCTAACCGTAAACCTCAACCCTAAACCAAAGTGTATCCGTTAAACCTAGGAGTAACCTTTAACCCTAACCCTAATCCCTAACCTTAAGCCCTCACTCTAACACTAAACTTCATCCTTAACGCTAACCATAATCCTAACCCTAAATCTAATTCTCAGACTTCTTGCTTTCTTAGAGTTTAGAAAGCCTGCAATCCTCCCATGCCATGGGTGAAAGGAGGCTCTACCACTGTGTCCTGCATGAAACCCCCGGGCACATACCCAGAGTATGATAGAGTGGGTTCCCGGGTACAATCCCAGCCCCCTAAACTCCCCCCGCCCGCCTAATGCAGACAGGGCCCGTGCGCTAAGCATAAACAATACCTTTAACAGATAACCCTAACCCTGAACATAACACCCAACCCTGTTCCTATTTCTCCCCTTAACACGTAAACCTCACCGTGCGCCTAACTTTAACCTCTTATCCTAACGTTAATGCA
>NW_027183286.1:20000-22500 GCF_041146395.1 Eulemur rufifrons | reverse complement strand
AGTTAGGGTTTAGGGTTAGGTTTAGGGTTAGGGTTAGTTTTAGGGTTAGAGTTATGTGCTATGGTTTGTGTTAGAGGTTAGGGTTAGGTTTACTGGTGACGGTTAGGGTTACGTTTAGGGGTTAGCATTAGGGTTAGGGTTAGGGTTAGGGTTAAGGGATAGGATTACGGTTAAGTGTTGGCCTTAGGGTTAGGGTTTAGCGTTAGGGTTATCATTAAGGACTAGGGGTAGGGTCAGGGTTAAATGCCTGGGTGCGGGTAATGGTTAGGGTCAGGGTTAAGGTTGACGGATAGGGTTAGTGTTAAGGGTTACGGGTAGGTTTAGGGTTCAGGGTTAGAGTTAGCATTAGGGCTTAAGGTTAGGATTAGGCGGTAGGTTCGATTTAGGGTTAGATCTAGGCGTTCGGGTAAGGGCTAGCGTTAGGGTTAAGAGATAGGGTTAGGTTTAATGCTTAGGATTAGGGTTAGGGTTTGGGGTTAAAGTAAGTGTTAGGGGTTAGGATTAAGGATCAAAGCTTAGGGTTACTTTTAGCTGTAGTGTTAGGGTTAGGGATAAGGGATCCCATTAGCATTAAGGGTCTTCCTTACTGTAGGGTTAAGTGTTAGGCTTAGAGTTAAAGGTTAAGGTTAGGGTCAGTGTTAAGATTTAGGGTGAGGGTTAACGGTTAGGGTAAAGGTTAAGCGTTAGGGTTAGGGATTAGTGATTAGGGTTTTTGGTTAGTGTTAGGGTTAGCGGTTAGGAGTTAGTGTTTTATGAAGGGGTACGGTTAGAATTAGGATTGGGGTTAGAGTTAGGGTGAGGTATAGGGGTTAGGTTTAGGGGTTAGTTTTAGGGTAAAAGGATAGGATTAGGGTTACGGGTTGGGCTTAGGTTTAGGGTTAAAGTTTACTGCTAGGGTTAGGGATAGGGTTCAGGGTTAGCTTTAGGGGTTCTGGTTAGGGTTAGGTGTTAGGTTAGTGTCAGGGTTAGGTCTAGTCGTGAGGGTAAGGTTTAGGGTTAGCTTTAAGAGCTAGGGTTAGGTTTAATGGTTAGGATTAGGATTAGGGTTAAGGGTTAGGGTAAGGCTTAGGGGTTAGGGTGAAGGGTTAGGGTCAAGGGTTAGGGTTTTTGTTAGGCATAGCGTTGGGGTTAGAAGTAAGGGTTACTGTCAGTGTCAGGGTTGTAGGTAGGGTTATGGTTAGGGTTAGCGGTTTAGAATTAGGGATAGGGATTAGGTGTCACAGTGATGACTAGGAGATAGGGTTAGAATTATGGGATAGGGGTTGTTCTCAGGAAATGGGTTATGCATTAACGTTAGGATAAGAGGTTAAAGTTAGGCGCACGGTGAGGTTGACGTGTTAAGGGGAGAAATAGGAACAGGGTTGGGTGTTATGTTCAGGGTTAGGGTTATCTGTTAAAGGTATTGTTTATGCTTAGTGCACGGGCCCTGTCTGCATTGGGCGGGCGGGGGGAGTTTAGGGGGCTGGGATTGTACCCGGGAACCCACTCTATCATACTCTGGGTATGAGCCCGTGGGTTTCATGCAGGACGCAGTGGTAGAGCCTCCTTTAACGCATGGCATGGGAGGATTGCAGGCTTTCTAAACTCTAAGAAAGCAAGAAGTCTGAGAATTAGATTAAGGGTTAGGATTCTGGTTAGGGTTAAGGATGAAGTTTAGTGTTAGGGTGAGGGCTTAGGGTTAGGGATTAGGGTTAGGGTTAAAGGTTACTCTTAGGTTTAACGGTTACACTTTGGTTTAGGGTTGAGGTTTACGGTTAGGTTTAAGATGAGGGGTTAGGGTTTGGTACAGGGTTAGGGTTAAGTGTTAGGTTTAGGGTTGAAGATTAGGATTAGGGTTAGGAATAAAGGTTAGCGTGAGAGTTAACTCTTAGTGTAAAGGTTAAGAGTTAGGGTTTAGGGTTCGGGTTAGGGTTAGGGTTAGTTTTAGGGTTAGAGTTATGTGCTATGGTTTGTGTTAAAGGTTAGGGTTAGGTTTACTGGTCACGGTTAGGGTTACGTTTATGGGGTAGCATTAGTGTTAGGCTTATGGTTAGGGTTAGGGGATAGGATTACGGATAAGTGTTGGGCTTAGGGTTAGGGTTTAGTGTTAGGGTTAGCATTAAGGATTAGGGTTAGGGTCAGGGTTAAATGCTTGGGTGCGGGTAATGGTTAGGGTCAGGGTTAAGGTTCACGGATAGGGTTAGTGTTAAGGGTTACGGGTAGGTTTAGGGTTCAGGGTTAGAGTTAGCATTAGGGCTTAAGGTTAGGATTAGGCGGTAGAGTAGACTTAGGGTTAGATCTAGGCCTTAGGGTAAGGGCTAGCGTTAGGGTTAAAAGATAGGGTTAGGTTTAATGCTTAGGATTAGGGTTAGGGTTTGGGGTTAAAGTAAGTGTTAGGGGTTAGGTTTAAGGATCCAAGGTTAGGGTTATTTTTAGCTGTAGTGTTAGGGTTAGGGATAAGGGATCCCATTAGCATTAAGGGTCTTCCTTACTGTAGGGTTAAGGGTTAGGCTTAGAGTTA
>NW_027183286.1:10000-12500 GCF_041146395.1 Eulemur rufifrons | reverse complement strand
TAGGATTTTTGGTTAGTGTTAGGGTTAGCGGTTAGGAGTTAGTGTTTTATGAAGGGGTATGGTTAGAATTAGGATTGGGGTTAGAGTTAGGGTGAGGTATAGGGGTTAGGTTTAGGGGTTAGTTTTAGGGTAAAAGGATAGGATTAGGGTTACGGGTTGGGCTTAGGTTTAGGGTTAAAGTTTACTGCTAGGGTTAGGGATAGGGTTCAGGGTTAGCTTTAGGGGTTCTGGTGAGGGTTAAGTGTTAGGTTAGTGTCAGGGTTAGGTCTAGTCGTGAGGGTAAGATTTAGGGTTAGCTTTAAGAGCTAGGGTTAGGTTTAATGGTTAGGATTAGGATTAGGGTTAAGGGTTAGGGTAAGTCTTAGGGGTTAGGGTGAAGGGTTAGGGTCAAGGGTTAGGGTTTTTGTTAGGCATAGCGTTGGGGTTAGAAGTAAGGGTTACTGTCAGTGTTAGGGTTGTAGGTAGGGTTACGGTTAGGGTTAGCGGTTTGGAATTAGGGTTAGGGATTAGGTGTCACAGTGATGACTAGGAGATAGGGTTAGAATTATGGGATAGGGGTTGTTCTCAGGAAATGGGTTATGCATTAACGTTAGGATAAGAGGTTAAAGTTAGGCGCACGGTGAAGTTTACGTGTTAAGGGGAGAAATAGGAACAGGGTTGGGTGTTATGTTCAGGGTTAGGGTTATCTGTTAAAGGTATTGTTTATGCTTAGCGCACGGGCCCTGTCTGCATTAGGCGGGCGGGGGGGAGTTTTGGGGGCTGGGATTGTACCCGGGAAGCCACTCTATCATACTCTGGGTATGGGTCCCTGGGTTTCATACAGGACACAGTGGTAGAGCCTCCTTTCACGCATGGCATGGGAGGATTGCAGGCTTTCTAAACTGTAAGAAAGCAAGAAGTCTGAGAATTAGATTTAGGGTTAGGATTATGGTTAGGGTTAAGGATGAAGTTTAGTGTTAGGGTGAGGGCTTAGGGTTAGGGATTAGGGTTAGGGATAAAGGTTACTCTTAGGTTTAACGGTTACACTTTGGTTTAGGGTTGAGGTTTACGGTTAGGGTTAAGATGAGGGGTTAGGTTTTGGTACAGGGTTAGGGTTAAGTGTTAGGTTTAGGGTTGAAGATTAGGATTAGGGTTAGGATTATAGGATAGCGTGAGAGTTAACGCTTAGGGTTAAGGTTAAGAGTTAGGGTTTAGGGTTAGGTTTAGGGTTAGGGTTAGTTTTAGGGTTAGAGTTATGTGCTATGGTTTGTGTTAGAGGTTAGGGTTAGGTTTACTGGTGACGGTTAGGGTTACGTTTAGGGGTTAGCATTAGGGTTAGGGTTAGGGTTAGGGTTAAGGGATAGGATTACGGTTAAGTGTTGGCCTTAGGGTTAGGGTTTAGCGTTAGGGTTATCATTAAGGACTAGGGGTAGGGTCAGGGTTAAATGCCTGGGTGCGGGTAATGGTTAGGGTCAGGGTTAAGGTTGACGGATAGGGTTAGTGTTAAGGGTTACGGGTAGGTTTAGGGTTCAGGGTTAGAGTTAGCATTAGGGCTTAAGGTTAGGATTAGGCGGTAGGTTCGATTTAGGGTTAGATCTAGGCGTTCGGGTAAGGGCTAGCGTTAGGGTTAAGAGATAGGGTTAGGTTTAATGCTTAGGATTAGGGTTAGGGTTTGGGGTTAAAGTAAGTGTTAGGGGTTAGGATTAAGGATCAAAGCTTAGGGTTACTTTTAGCTGTAGTGTTAGGGTTAGGGATAAGGGATCCCATTAGCATTAAGGGTCTTCCTTACTGTAGGGTTAAGGGTTAGGCTTAGAGTTAAAGGTTAAGGTTAGGGTCAGTGTTAAGATTTAGGGTGAGGGTTAACGGTTAGGGTAAAGGTTAAGCGTTAGGGTTAGGGATTAGTGATTAGGGTTTTTGGTTAGTGTTAGGGTTAGCGGTTAGGAGTTAGTGTTTTATGAAGGGGTACGGTTAGAATTAGGATTTGGGTTAGAGTTAGGGTGAGGTATAGGGGTTAGGTTTAGGGGTTAGTTTTAGGGTAAAAGGATAGGATTAGGGTTACGGGTTGGGCTTAGGTTTAGGGTTAAAGTTTACTGCTAGGGTTAGGGATAGGGTTCAGGGTTAGCTTTAGGGGTTCTGGTTAGGGTTAGGTGTTAGGTTAGTGTCAGGGTTAGGTCTAGTCGTGAGGGTAAGGTTTAGGGTTAGCTTTAAGAGCTAGGGTTAGGTTTAATGGTTAGGATTAGGATTAGGGTTAAGGGTTAGGGTAAGGCTTAGGGGTTAGGGTGAAGGGTTAGGGTCAAGGGTTAGGGTTTTTGTTAGGCATAGCGTTGGGGTTAGAAGTAAGGGTTACTGTCAGTGTCAGGGTTGTAGGTAGGGTTATGGTTAGGGTTAGCGGTTTAGAATTAGGGATAGGGATTAGGTGTCACAGTGATGACTAGGAGATAGGGTTAGAATTATGGGATAGGGGTTGTTCTCAGGAAATGGGTTATGCATTAACGTTAGGATAAGAGGTTAAAGTTAGGCG
>NW_027183286.1:0-2500 GCF_041146395.1 Eulemur rufifrons | reverse complement strand
GGGTTAGGGTTAGGGTTAGGTTAGGGTTAGGGTTAATGTTTAGGATTAGGGTTAAGTGTTGGGCTTACGGTGAGGGTTTAGTGTTAGGGTTATCATTAAGGATTAGGGTTAGGGTCTGGGTTAAATGCTTGGGTCCGGATAATAGTTAGGGTCAGGGTTAAGGTTCACGGATAGGGTTAGTGTTAAGGGTTACGGGTAGGTTTAGGGTTCAGGGTTAGAGTTACCATTAGGGCTTAAGGATAGGATTAGGCGGTAGGTTATATTTAGGGTTAGATCTAGGCGTTAGGGTAAGGGCTAGCGTTAGGGTTAAGAGATAGGGTTAGGTTTAATGCTTAGGATTAGGGATAGGGTTTGGGGTTAAAGTAAGTGTTAGGGGTTAGGTTTCAGGATCAAAGGTTAGGGTTATTTTTAGCTGTAGTGTTAGGGTTAGGGATAAGGGATCCCATTAGCATTAAGGGTCTTCCTTACTGTAGGGTTAAGGGTTAGGCTTAGAGTTAAAGGTTCAGGTTAGGGTCAGTGTTAAGATTTAGGGTGAGGGTTAACGGTTAGGGTAAAGGTTAAGCGTTAGGGTTAGGGATTAGTGATTAGGATTTTTGGTTAGTGTTAGGGTTAGCGGTTAGGAGTTAGTGTTTTATGAAGGGGTATGGTTAGAATTAGGATTGGGGTTAGAGTTAGGGTGAGGTATAGGGGTTAGGTTTAGGGGTTAGTTTTAGGGTAAAAGGATAGGATTAGGGTTACGGGTTGGGCTTAGGTTTAGGGTTAAAGTTTACTGCTAGGGTTAGGGATAGGGTTCAGGGTTAGCTTTAGGGGTTCTGGTGAGGGTTAAGTGTTAGGTTAGTGTCAGGGTTAGGTCTAGTCGTGAGGGTAAGATTTAGGGTTAGCTTTAAGAGCTAGGGTTAGGTTTAATGGTTAGGATTAGGATTAGGGTTAAGGGTTAGGGTAAGTCTTAGGGGTTAGGGTGAAGGGTTAGGGTCAAGGGTTAGGGTTTTTGTTAGGCATAGCGTTGGGGTTAGAAGTAAGGGTTACTGTCAGTGTTAGGGTTGTAGGTAGGGTTACGGTTAGGGTTAGCGGTTTGGAATTAGGGTTAGGGATTAGGTGTCACAGTGATGACTAGGAGATAGGGTTAGAATTATGGGATAGGGGTTGTTCTCAGGAAATGGGTTATGCATTAACGTTAGGATAAGAGGTTAAAGTTAGGCGCACGGTGAAGTTTACGTGTTAAGGGGAGAAATAGGAACAGGGTTGGGTGTTATGTTCAGGGTTAGGGTTATCTGTTAAAGGTATTGTTTATGCTTAGCGCACGGGCCCTGTCTGCATTAGGCGGGCGGGGGGGAGTTTTGGGGGCTGGGATTGTACCCGGGAAGCCACTCTATCATACTCTGGGTATGGGTCCCTGGGTTTCATACAGGACACAGTGGTAGAGCCTCCTTTCACGCATGGCATGGGAGGATTGCAGGCTTTCTAAACTGTAAGAAAGCAAGAAGTCTGAGAATTAGATTTAGGGTTAGGATTATGGTTAGGGTTAAGGATGAAGTTTAGTGTTAGGGTGAGGGCTTAGGGTTAGGGATTAGGGTTAGGGATAAAGGTTACTCTTAGGTTTAACGGTTACACTTTGGTTTAGGGTTGAGGTTTACGGTTAGGGTTAAGATGAGGGGTTAGGTTTTGGTACAGGGTTAGGGTTAAGTGTTAGGTTTAGGGTTGAAGATTAGGATTAGGGTTAGGATTATAGGATAGCGTGAGAGTTAACGCTTAGGGTTAAGGTTAAGAGTTAGGGTTTAGGGTTAGGTTTAGGGTTAGGGTTAGTTTTAGGGTTAGAGTTATGTGCTATGGTTTGTGTTAGAGGTTAGGGTTAGGTTTACTGGTGACGGTTAGGGTTACGTTTAGGGGTTAGCATTAGGGTTAGGGTTAGGGTTAGGGTTAAGGGATAGGATTACGGTTAAGTGTTGGCCTTAGGGTTAGGGTTTAGCGTTAGGGTTATCATTAAGGACTAGGGGTAGGGTCAGGGTTAAATGCCTGGGTGCGGGTAATGGTTAGGGTCAGGGTTAAGGTTCACGGATAGGGTTAGTGTTAAGGGTTACGGGTAGGTTTAGGGTTCAGGGTTAGAGTTAGCATTAGGGCTTAAGGTTAGGATTAGGCGGTAGGTTCGATTTAGGGTTAGATCTAGGCGTTCGGGTAAGGGCTAGCGTTAGGGTTAAGAGATAGGGTTAGGTTTAATGCTTAGGATTAGGGTTAGGGTTTGGGGTTAAAGTAAGTGTTAGGGGTTAGGATTAAGGATCAAAGCTTAGGGTTACTTTTAGCTGTAGTGTTAGGGTTAGGGATAAGGGATCCCATTAGCATTAAGGGTCTTCCTTACTGTAGGGTTAAGGGTTAGGCTTAGAGTTAAAGGTTAAGGTTAGGGTCAGTGTTAAGATTTAGGGTGAGGGTTAACGGTTAGGGTAAAGGTTAAGCGTTAGGGTTAGGGATTAGTGATTAGGGTTTTTGGTTAGTGTTAGGGTTAGCG
>NW_027183285.1:0-30249 GCF_041146395.1 Eulemur rufifrons | reverse complement strand
ATTATGGGATAGGGGTTATTCTCAGGGTAAGTGTTATGCATTAACGTTAGGATAAGAGGTTAAAGTTCAGGTTACAGTGAGGTTTACATTCTAAGGTGAGCAATAGAATCAGGGTTAAACGTTATTTTCAGGGTTAGAGTTTTGGGTGAGGTGTAGAGTTTATGCTTAGGACACCGGCCTTGTCTGCATTAGGCGGGGGGCGGGAGTTAGGGGGCTGGGATTGTCACCAGGAACCCACTCTATCGTACTCTGGTTATGGGCCCCAGCGGTTCATTCAGGACACAGTGGAAGAGCCTCCTTTCACGCATGGAATGGGAGGATTGTAGGCTTTCTAAACTCTAAGAAAGCAAGAAGACTGAGAATTAGATTTAGGGTTAGGGTTAGGGTTCGGGTTAAGGATCAAGGTTAGTGTTAGGGTGAAGGCTTAGAGTTAGGGGTTACGGGTAGCGTTACAGGTTACTCTTAGTTTTAACCGTTACAGTTAGGTTCAGGGTTAAGGTTTACGGTTAGGTTTAAGGTTAGGGTTTAGGGTTTGGTACAGGATTAGGGTTAAATATTAGGTTTAGGGTTAAAGATTACGATTAAGGTTAGGTTTAAAGGTTAGTGTGAGGGTTAACAGTCAGGGTTAAAGTTAAGAGTTAGGGTTAGGGTTAGTGTTAGGATTAAGGGTTCATGTTAGGTTTAGGGTTAGAGTTAAGTGCTATGGTTAGCGCTCGAGGTTAGGGTTAGGTTTAGGGTTCACAGTTAGGGTTATGTTTAGGGGTTAGCATTAGGGTTAGGGATTAGCTTTAGGGTTAGGGTTAGGGTTAGGGTTAGGGTTAGGGTTGATGTTAGGGCTTAGATTTAGCGGTTAGTTTAAGGGCACAGGACCTGTTTATTCTACAGTGAGAGGGGTTAGGGTTAGGGTTAGGGTTGGCGTAAGGGTTACGGTTAGATTTAACCTTGGGGTTAGTGTTAGGGTTAGGGGTTAAAAACACCTACAGCCAGCCCTAACCCGATTTCTCACACTTCTTCCATTCTCAGAGTTAACCAAGCCTACAATACAGCCATGTCATGCGTGAGAAGAGGCTCCACCTGAGCCCTGTATGTAGGTCTTGGCCCAAGGCCCAGCGTATGGTGGTGTCGTGTTGCAGCGACCCTGTGCACCACTCTCACCATAGATTAAACAGGTCCTGTGCCCTTAAACTAACCGCTAAATCTCAGCCCGAACACTAATCCTAACCCCTAACCCGAAAAGTTATCCTTAACCCTAACTGTTAACACTCAAACTAACCCTTAACTCTAACCCTAGTCATGATCTTTAACCCTAACCCTAACACTTAACCCTAACCCTGTACCAAACCGTAACCCCTAAGCTTAACCCTAACCCTAAACCTAAACCCTAAGTCTAACTGTAACTGTTAAACCTAACAGTAACTTTTAACCCTATAACTAACCCTATCCCCTTACCCGAAGCCCTCACCCTAAGATTAAACTTCATCCCTAACCATAACGATAATCCTAACCCTAAATCTAATTCTCAGACTTCTTACTTTCTTAGAGATTGGAAAGCTTACAATCCTCCTTTACCATGCGTGAAATCAGGCTCTGCCAGAGTGTCCTACAAGAAACCCATGGGCCCATACCCTGCATACGATAGAGTGGGTTTCTGGTGACAATCGCATCCCCCTCAATCCCACTCCTAGGGCAGACAGGGCCCATACCCTAAGCAAAACCCTACCCCTCACTCATAATTCTAACCCTGATCCTATTGCTCACCTTAACACATAAACCTCACCGTAAACCTAACTATAACCACTTATTCTAATGTTAATGCATAACACTTATGCTAAGAACAACCCCTATCACTTAATACTAACCCAAACTCCTAGCCATAACAGTAACCCCTAATCCCTAACCCTAATTCTAACCACTAAACATTACCTTAACCCTACAAACAACCCTAATACT
This sequence comes from Eulemur rufifrons, assembly GCF_041146395.1. NCBI lineage: Eukaryota > Metazoa > Chordata > Mammalia > Primates > Lemuridae > Eulemur > Eulemur rufifrons. Next base: position 28,299 of record NW_027183285.1, on the reverse strand, counting down.
AACCCTAACCTTAAACGCTAACCCTAACCTTATCCCTAAACATAACCTTAAAAGTTTACCCTAAACCCTAACCCTATCCCCTAACCCTAAGCCTAACCCTTAATTCTGATCCTAATCCTAACAATTAAACCTAATCCTAACACTAACCCTTACCTTAATGCCTAGACCTAATCTTAGCAGTAAAACTACCTCTAACCCTAACCCTAGACCTTAATCCTAACACTATCCCTAACTTATAACCCTAACTGTTAACCCTCATCCTAACCTTTAACTCGGACCATAACCCTAACCCTTAACCCTAACCCATCCCTTAATGCTAACCCTAAGCCTTAACCCTTAACCCTAATCCTATCCCTTAACCCTAACCCTAACCCCTAACCCTAACCCTACCCCAACCCTAAATCTAACCCTAGTCCCTAACCCAACCCTAACCGTTAACCCCTAATGCTAACATTAACCCTAACCCCTAATCCCTAACCCCTAACCCTCACTCGAACACTAACCCCTAACCCCAAACACCTAACCCTAATCATAACCATAATTCTCACACTTCCTCCATTCTCAGAGTTAGCCAAGCCTACAATAAAACCATGCCATGCGTGAGAAGAGGCTCTGCCTGAGACCTACATGTAGGTCTGGGCCCAAGGCCTAGGGTACGATGGTGTGGTGTGGCGATGACCCATTCCGCACACTTCTCACCATAGATTACACAGGTCCTGTGCCCTTAAAATAACCTCTAAATCTAAGCCCTAACACTAACTCTAACACTAACCCCTAACACTAAACTTAAGCCCTGACCCTAACGCCCAACACTAACATTAAACCCTTACCCTATTCCTAACCCATAACCCTACTGCCTAAACGTAACCCTAACGATTAACCCTACCCCTAACCCTAACCCCAAACCCTAAGCCCTCACCCTAACACTAATCTTCATCCCTAAACCGTGCCGTAATCCTAACCCGAAATCTAATTCTCAGAGTTTTGAAAGCCTACAATCCTACTAAGCCATGCATGAAAGCCCGCTCTACCACAGTGTCCTGCATGAAACCCAGAGGCCCATACACTGCGTACTAAAGAATGGGTTCCCAGGGATCATCACAGATCCCTAACTTCGCCTCCTAGTGCATACAGGGCCCGTACCCTAAGGATAAACCCTACCCTTCACCCATAACCCTAACCCAGAACATAACACCTAACCCTGATCCTACTGCTCACCTTAACAGGTAAAGCTCACCGTAACCCTAACTTTAAGCCCTTATCATAACGTTAATGCATGACACCCTGAGAACAAGACCTATACCGTAATTCTAACCCTAACTCCTAGCCATAACCATAACACCTAATCCCTAATTGTGAAACGCCAACCCTAACCTTAACCCTCCGAACAACACTAACAATAACCCTAACCCCTTACGCTAACCCTACACATAAAAATAACCCTAACCGTTGATCCTTAGTCATAACCCCTAACCTTAACCCTAACTCTTCCCGCTAATCCCAATCCTAACCATTAAACATAACCCTAACAATTAACCCTAACCCTAACCTTTACCCTAATGCCTAGAGATCTAACCCCAACACTGACCTACAGTTAACACTAACGCTAACCCCCTAATGCTAACCTTAAACCTGAACCATAGCCTTGACCCTTAACCCTAAACCTATCCCTAACCCCCTAACCCTAACTGTTAACCCTGACCCTAACCCTTAACCCTGACCCTAACCCTAAACCTGAACCCTAACCCTAAGCCTAACCCTTAACACTAACCCTATCCCTTAACCCTAACGCCTAACCCTAACGCTAACTCCAAACCTAAACCTTACCCTGGCCCCCTAACCAGACTTAACACATAACTCGTAACACTAACTCTAACCCTAATCACTAATCAATACCACTTAACCCTGACTCGAAACCGAACCCCTAACTCGAAACCCCTAACCCCAACCCTAACCCTAATTCTCACACTACTTCCATTCCCAGAGTGAAGCAAGCCTACAATACAGCCATGCCATGTGTGAGATGAGGCTCAGCCTGAGTCCTGCATGTAGGTCTTGTCCCAGGGCCCAGGGAATGATGTTGTGCTTTCGTGGTGACTCCGACCGCACCCCTCTCACCGTAGATTAACCAGGTCCTGTGCCCTTAAACTGTCCGCTAAATCTAAGCCCTACCACCAACCCTAACCCCTGACCCTGAACCTAAGCTGCGAGCCTAAAGCCCAACACTAACTCTAAACCCTTACTCTAAACCTAATCCCTAACCCTAATGCTAACCCCTAAACGTAACCCTAACCGTGAACAGTAAACGTAACCCTAACCTCTAACACAAACAATAACATATAACTCTAACCCTAAAACTAAACCTAACCCTTAACCCTAAACCTAAACCCTAACCCTAACTCTTAACCTTAACCCTAACCGTTAACTCTCACACTAACCTTTAATCCTAAAACTAATCCTAATCTTCAACCCTAAACCTAACATTTTACCCTAACCCTGTACCTAACCCTAACCCTATACCAAACACTAACCCCTCATATTAACCCTAACTGTAACCCTCAACCCTAAACTGAACTCTAACCATTAAACCTAAGAGTAACCTTTAACCCTAACCCTAATCCCTAACCCTAAGCCCTCCCCCTAGCACTAAACTTCATCCTTAACCCTAACCATAATCCTAACCCTAAATCTAATTCTCAGACTCCTTGCTTTCTTAGAGTTTAGAAAGCCTGCCATCCTCCCATGCCATGCGTGAAAGGAGGCTCTACCACTGTGTCCTGCATGAAACCCACGGGCCCATAACCAGAGTACGATACAGTGGGATCCTGGTGACAATCCCAGCCCCCGAACCTCCCCCCGCCCTTTCCTAAGGCAGACATAGCCCGTGCGCTAAGCATAAACAATACATGTAACAGATATCCCTCACCCTGAACATAACACCTAACCCTGTTCCTATTTCTCCCCTTAACATGTAAAACTGACCATGAGCCTAACTTTAACCTCTTATCCTAACGTTAATGCATAACCCATTCCCTGAGAACAACCCCTATCCACTAATTCTAACCCTATCTCCTAGTCAAAACTGTAACACCTAATCCCTAACCCTAATTCTAAACCACTAACCCTAATGGAACCCTGCCTACAACCCTAACACTGACAGTAACCCTTACTTCTAACCCCAACGCTATGCCTAACAAAAACCCTTAACCCTTGACCCTAACCCCTAAGCCTTACCCTAACCCTTAAACCTAATCCTAATCTTAACCATTAAACCTAACCCTAGCTCTTAAAGCTAACCCTAAACCTTACCCTCACGACTAGACCCAACCCTGACAGTAACCTAACACCTAACCGTAACCCCTAAAGCTAACCATAACCCTGAACCCTAAACCTAACCCTAACACTGAACCCTCACTATATCCCCAACCTCTAAGCCTAATCCTAACCGTTAACCCTCACCCTAACACTTACAGTGGACCATAACACTAAACATTAACCCTAATACTAAAATTTAACCCTAACCCTGAGCCCAACCCTTAACCCTAATCCTATCCTTTTACCCTAACCCTAACCCTAACACTAACCCCAATCCTAATTCTAACCAAAACCTTTCATAAAACACTAACTCCTAACCCTAACACTTACCAAATACCCTAATCGCTAATCCCTAACACTAACGCTTAACCTTTACCGTAACCGTTAACACTCACCCTAACCCTTAACACTGACCCTAAGCTTAACCTTTAATCTAAGCGTAACCCTTAACCCTAACAGTAAGGAAAACCCTTATGCCAATCTTATCCCTTATCCCTAACCTTAACACTACAGCTAAACATAACCCTAACCTTTGATACTTAAACCTTTTCCCTAACACTTACTTTTACCCCAAACCCTAACCCTAATCCTAAGCATTAAACCTAACCCTATCTCTTAATCCTTACTCTAACGCCTAGATCTAACCCTAAATGTAACCTACCACCTAATCCTAACCTTAAGCCCTAACGCTAATTCTAACCCTGAACCCTAAACCTACCCGTAACCCTTAACACTAACCCTATCCGTAAACCTTAACCCTGACCCTAACCATTACCCGCACCCAAACATTTAACCCTGACCCTAACCCTAATCCTTAATGATAACCCTAACACTAAACACTAACCCTAAGCCCAACACTTAACCCTAATCCTATCCCTTAACCCTAAGCCTAACCCTAACACCTAACCCTAAACCTAAGCCTAACCCCAACCTGAACCATTAATCTTGACCCTTACCATTAATCCTCACACTAACACTAATCCTAATCTTTAACCATAAAGCTAACACTGAAGCCTACCCCTGTGCCAAACGCTAAACCCAAACCTTAACCCTAACCCTGAAACTTAACCGTAAACCTAACTGTAACTGTTAAACCTAACACTAACTTTTAACCCCAACCCCTAACCTAAGACCCCACCCTGACACTAATCTTCATCCCTAAACATTACCATAATCCTACCCCTAAATCTAATTCTCAGACTTCTTGCTTTCTCAGAGTTTAGAAAGCCTACAATCCTCCCATGCCATGAGTAAAAGGGGGCTCTGCCACTGTGTCCTGCATGAAACCCAGGAGCCCATAACCAGCGTACGATAGAGTGGGTTCTCGGCGACAATCCCATCCCCCTAACCCCCGCCCCCCGCCCAGTGCAGACAGAGCCCGTACGCTAAGTATAAACACTACCCCTAACAGATAACCCTCACCCTGAACATAATACCTAGCCCTGATCCTATTGCTCAGCTTAAAACATAAACCTCTCCGTAACCCTAACTTAGCCCCTTAACTTAACGTGAATGCATAACACCTTGAGAAGAAGCCCTATCCTATAATTCTAATCCTAAACCATAGTCATAACCGTAATACCTCATCCCTAATTCTAAAACGTCAACCCTAACCTTCACCCTACCAACAACCCTAAACCTAACCCTAACCCCTAACCCTAAGCCCTCTCCCTAACACTAATCTTCATCCCTAAACCGTGCCGTAATCCTAACCCAAAATCTAATTCTCAGACTCCTTGCTTTCTCAGAGTTTTGAAAGCCTACAATCCTACTAAGCCATGCATGAAAGCCCGCTCTGCCACAGTGTCCTGCATGAAACCCAGAGGCCCATACACTGCGTACGATAGAGTGGGTTCCCAGCGACCATCACAGATCCCTAACTTCGCCTCCTAGTGCATACAGGGCCCGTGCCCTAAGCACAAACCCTACCCCTCACCCATAACCCTAACCCAGAACATAACACCTAACCCTGATCCTACTGCTCACCTTAACAGGTAAAGCTCACCGTAACCCTAACTTTAACCCCTTATCTTAAGGTAAATGCATGACACCCTAGAACAAGCCCTATACCGTAATTCTAACCCTAACTCCTAGCCATAACCATAACACCTAATCCCTAATTGTGAAACGCCAACCCTAACCTTAACGCTACGAACAACACTAACGCTAACCCTAACCGCTTATGCTAAACCTATGCCCAAAAATAACACTAACCGTTGATCCTTAGTCATAACCCCTAACCTTAACCCTAACCCTTAACCCTAATCCCAATCCTAACCATTAAACATAACCCTAACAATTAACCCTAACCCTAACCTTTACCCTAATGCCTAGAGATCTAACCCCAACACTGACCTACAGGTAACACTAACGCTAACCCCCTAATGCTAACCTTAAACCTGAACCATACACCTGACCCTTAACCCTAAACCTATCCCTAATCCCGTAACCCTAACCCTAACTCTTCACCCTCACCCTAACCCTTAACCCTGACCCTAACCCTAAACCTGAACCCGAAACCTAAGCCTAACCCTTAACCCTAACCCTATCCCTTAACCCTAAACCCTAACCCTAAGGCTAACTCCAAACCTAAAACTTACCATGGCCCCCTAAAGCAGACTTAACACTTAACCCGTAACACTAACTCTAACCCTAACCACTAATCCCTACCACCTAACCCTGAGTCAAAACCTAACCCCTAACTTGCAACCCCTAACCCCAACCCTAACCCTAATTCTCACACTACTTCCATTCCCAGAGTGAAGCAAGCCTAAAATACAGCCATGCCATGTGTGAGATGAGGCTCCGCCTGAGTCCTGCATGTAGGTCTTGTCCCAGGGCCCAGGGAATGATGTTGTGCTTTGTGGTGACTCCGAACAGACCCCTCTCACCATAGATTAAACAGCTCCTGTGCCCTTAAACTGACCGCTAAATCTAAGCCCTACCACCAACTCTAACCCCTGACCCTGAACCTAAGCCCCGAGCCTAAAGACGAACACTAACTCTAAACCCTTACCCTAAACCTAATCCTTAACCCTAATGCTAACCCCTAAACGTAACCCTAACCCTGAACAGTAAACCAAACCCTAACCTCTAACACAAACCCTAACACATAACTCGAACCCTAAAACTAACCCTAACCCTTAACCCTAAACCTAAACCCTAACACTAACTCTTAACCTTAACCCTAACCGTTAACTCTCACGCTAACCTTTAATCCTAACCCTAATCCTAATCTTCAACCCTAATTCTAACACTTAACCCTAACCCTGTACCTAACCCTAACCCTATACCAAACCCTAACCCCTCATCTTAACCCTAACCGTAAACCTCAACCCTAAACCGAACTGTAACTGTTAAACCTAAGAGTAACCTTTAACCCTAACCCTAATCACTAACCCTAAGCCCTCACCCTAACACTAAACTTCATCCTTAACCCTAACCATAATCCTAACCCTAAATCTAATTCTCAGACTTCTTGCTTTCTTAGAGTTTAGAAAGCCTGCAATCCTCCCATGCCATGCGTGAAAGGAGGCTCTACCACGGTGTCCTGCATGAAACCCACGGGCCCATACCCAGAGGACGATACAGTGGGATCCTGGTGACAATCCCAGCCCCCGAACCTCCTCCCCCGCCTAATGCAGACAGGGCCCGTGCGCTAAGCATAAACAATACCTGTAACAGATATCCCTCACCCTGAACATAACACCCAACCCTGTTCCTATTTCTCCCCTTAACACGTAAAACTGACCGTGAGCCTAACTTTAACCTCTTATCCTAACGTTAGTGCATAACCCATTCCCTGAGAACAACCCCTATCCACTAATTCTCACCCTATCTCCTATTCATCACTGGAACACCTAATCCCTAACCCTAATTCTAAACCGCTAACCCTAACCGTAACCCTGCCTACAACCCTAACACTGACAGTAACCCTTACTTCTAACCCCAACGCTATGCCTAACAAAAACCCTTAACCCTTCACCCTAACCCCTAAGCCTTACCCTAACCTTTAACCTTAATCCTAATCCTAACCATTAAACCTAACCCTAGCTCTTAAAGCTAACCCTAAACCTTACCCTCACGACTAGACCTAACCCTGACACTAACCTAACACCTAACCCTAACCATAACCCCTAAAGCTAACCCTAACCCTGAACCCTAAACCTAACCTTAACACTGAACCCTCACTATATCCCCAACCTCTAAGCCTAAATCTAACCGTTAACCCTCACCCTAACACTTAAACTGGACCATAACACTAAACATTAACCCGAACACTAAACTTTAACCCTAAATCTGAGCCCAAACCTTAACCCTAATCCTATCCTTTTACCCTAAACCTAACCCCTAAACCTAACCCTAACACTAACCCCAATCCTAATTCTAACCATACCCCTTCATAAAACACTAACTCCTAACCCTAACACTTACCAAATACCCTAATCGCTAATCCCTAACACTAACGCTTAACCTTTACCGTAACCGTTAACACTCACCCTAACCCTTAACACTGACCCTAAGCTTAACCTTTAATCTAAGCGTAACCCTTAACCCTAACAGTAAGGAAAACCCTTATGCCAATCTTATCCCTTATCCCTAACCTTAACACTACAGCTAAACATAACCCTAACCTTTGATACTTAAACCTTTTCCCTAACACTTACTTTTACCCCAAACCCTAACCCTAATCCTAAGCATTAAACCTAACCCTATCTCTTAATCCTTACTCTAACGCCTAGATCTAACCCTAAATGTAACCTACCACCTAATCCTAACCTTAAGCCCTAACGCTAATTCTAACCCTGAACCCTAAACCTACCCGTAACCCTTAACACTAACCCTATCCGTAAACCTTAACCCTGACCCTAACCATTACCCGCACCCAAACATTTAACCCTGACCCTAACCCTAATCCTTAATGATAACCCTAACACTAAACACTAACCCTAAGCCCAACACTTAACCCTAATCCTATCCCTTAACCCTAAGCCTAACCCTAACACCTAACCCTAAACCTAAGCCTAACCCCAACCTGAACCATTAATCTTGACCCTTACCATTAATCCTCACACTAACACTAATCCTAATCTTTAACCATAAAGCTAACACTGAAGCCTACCCCTGTGCCAAACGCTAAACCCAAACCTTAACCCTAACCCTGAAACTTAACCGTAAACCTAACTGTAACTGTTAAACCTAACACTAACTTTTAACCCCAACCCCTAACCTAAGACCCCACCCTGACACTAATCTTCATCCCTAAACATTACCATAATCCTACCCCTAAATCTAATTCTCAGACTTCTTGCTTTCTCAGAGTTTAGAAAGCCTACAATCCTCCCATGCCATGAGTAAAAGGGGGCTCTGCCACTGTGTCCTGCATGAAACCCAGGAGCCCATAACCAGCGTACGATAGAGTGGGTTCTCGGCGACAATCCCATCCCCCTAACCCCCGCCCCCCGCCCAGTGCAGACAGAGCCCGTACGCTAAGTATAAACACTACCCCTAACAGATAACCCTCACCCTGAACATAATACCTAGCCCTGATCCTATTGCTCAGCTTAAAACATAAACCTCTCCGTAACCCTAACTTAGCCCCTTAACTTAACGTGAATGCATAACACCTTGAGAAGAAGCCCTATCCTATAATTCTAATCCTAAACCATAGTCATAACCGTAATACCTCATCCCTAATTCTAAAACGTCAACCCTAACCTTCACCCTACCAACAACCCTAAACCTAACCCTAACCCCTAACCCTAAGCCCTCTCCCTAACACTAATCTTCATCCCTAAACCGTGCCGTAATCCTAACCCAAAATCTAATTCTCAGACTCCTTGCTTTCTCAGAGTTTTGAAAGCCTACAATCCTACTAAGCCATGCATGAAAGCCCGCTCTGCCACAGTGTCCTGCATGAAACCCAGAGGCCCATACACTGCGTACGATAGAGTGGGTTCCCAGCGACCATCACAGATCCCTAACTTCGCCTCCTAGTGCATACAGGGCCCGTACCCTAAGGATAAACCCTACCCCTCACCCATAACCCTAACCCAGAACATAACACCTAACCCTGATCCTACTGCTCACCTTAACAGGTAAAGCTCACCGTAACCCTAACTTTAACCCCTTATCTTAAGGTAAATGCATGACACCCTAGAACAAGCCCTATACCGTAATTCTAACCCTAACTCCTAGCCATAACCATAACACCTAATCCCTAATTGTGAAACGCCAACCCTAACCTTAACGCTACGAACAACACTAACGCTAACCCTAACCGCTTATGCTAAACCTATGCCCAAAAATAACACTAACCGTTGATCCTTAGTCATAACCCCTAACCTTAACCCTAACCCTTAACCCTAATCCCAATCCTAACCATTAAACATAACCCTAACAATTAACCCTAACCCTAACCTTTACCCTAATGCCTAGAGATCTAACCCCAACACTGACCTACAGGTAACACTAACGCTAACCCCCTAATGCTAACCTTAAACCTGAACCATACACCTGACCCTTAACCCTAAACCTATCCCTAATCCCGTAACCCTAACCCTAACTCTTCACCCTCACCCTTACCCTTAACCCTGACCCTAACCCTAAACCTGAACCCGAAACCTAAGCCTAACCCTTAACCCTAACCCTATCCCTTAACCCTAAACCCTAACCCTAAGGCTAACTCCAAACCTAAAACTTACCATGGCCCCCTAAAGCAGACTTAACACTTAACCCGTAACACTAACTCTAACCCTAACCACTAATCCCTACCACCTAACCCTGAGTCAAAACCTAACCCCTAACTTGCAACCCCTAACCCCAACCCTAACCCTAATTCTCACACTACTTCCATTCCCAGAGTGAAGCAAGCCTAAAATACAGCCATGCCATGTGTGAGATGAGGCTCCGCCTGAGTCCTGCATGTAGGTCTTGTCCCAGGGCCCAGGGAATGATGTTGTGCTTTGTGGTGACTCCGAACAGACCCCTCTCACCATAGATTAAACAGCTCCTGTGCCCTTAAACTGACCGCTAAATCTAAGCCCTACCACCAACTCTAACCCCTGACCCTGAACCTAAGCCCCGAGCCTAAAGACGAACACTAACTCTAAACGCTTACCCTAAACCTAATCCTTAACCCTAATGCTAACCCCTAAACGTAACCCTAACCCTGAACAGTAAACCAAACCCTAACCTCTAACACAAACCCTAACACATAACTCGAACCCTAAAACTAACCCTAACCCTTAACCCTAAACCTAAACCCTAACACTAACTCTTAACCTTAACCCTAACCGTTAACTCTCACGCTAACCTTTAATCCTAACCCTAATCCTAATTTTCAACCCTAATTCTAACACTTAACCCTAACCCTGTACCTAACCCTAACCCTATACCAAACCCTAACCCCTCATCTTAACCCTAACCGTAAACCTCAACCCTAAACCGAACTGTAACTGTTAAACCTAAGAGTAACCTTTAACCCTAACCCTAATCACTAACCCTAAGCCCTCACCCTAACACTAAACTTCATCCTTAACCCTAACCATAATCCTAACCCTAAATCTAATTCTCAGACTTCTTGCTTTCTTAGAGTTTAGAAAGCCTGCAATCCTCCCATGCCATGCGTGAAAGGAGGCTCTACCACGGTGTCCTGCATGAAACCCACGGGCCCATACCCAGAGGACGATACAGTGGGATCCTGGTGACAATCCCAGCCCCCGAACCTCCTCCCCCGCCTAATGCAGACAGGGCCCGTGCGCTAAGCATAAACAATACCTGTAACAGATATCCCTCACCCTGAACATAACACCCAACCCTGTTCCTATTTCTCCCCTTAACACGTAAAACTGACCGTGAGCCTAACTTTAACCTCTTATCCTAACGTTAGTGCATAACCCATTCCCTGAGAACAACCCCTATCCACTAATTCTCACCCTATCTCCTATTCATCACTGGAACACCTAATCCCTAACCCTAATTCTAAACCGCTAACCCTAACCGTAACCCTGCCTACAACCCTAACACTGACAGTAACCCTTACTTCTAACCCCAACGCTATGCCTAACAAAAACCCTTAACCCTTCACCCTAACCCCTAAGCCTTACGCTAACCTTTAACCTTAATCCTAATCCTAACCATTAAACCTAACCCTAGCTCTTAAAGCTAACCCTAAACCTTACCCTCACGACTAGACCTAACCCTGACACTAACCTAACACCTAACCCTAACCATAACCCCTAAAGCTAACCCTAACCCTGAACCCTAAACCTAAACTTAACACTGAACCCTCACTATATCCCCAACCTCTAAGCCTAAATCTAACCGTTAACCCTCACGCTAACACTTAAACTGGACCATAACACTAAACATTAACCCGAACACTAAACTTTAACCCTAAATCTGAGCCCAACCCTTAACCCTAATCCTATCCTTTTACCCTAAACCTAACCCCTAAACCTAACCCTAACACTAACCCCAATCCTAATTCTAACCAAAACCTATCTTAAAACACTAACTCCTAACCCTAACACTTACCAAATACCCTAATCGCTAATCCCTAACACTAACGCTTAACCTTTACCGTAACCGTTAACACTCACCCTAACCCTTAACACTGACCCTAAGCTTAACCTTTAATCTAAGCGTAACCCTTAACCCTAACAGTAAGGAAAACCCTTATGCCAATCTTATCCCTTATCCCTAACCTTAACACTACAGCTAAACATAACCCTAACCTTTGATACTTAAACCTTTTCCCTAACACTTACTTTTACCCCAAACCCTAACCCTAATCCTAAGCATTAAACCTAACCCTATCTCTTAATCCTTACTCTAACGCCTAGATCTAACCCTAAATGTAACCTACCACCTAATCCTAACCTTAAGCCCTAACGCTAATTCTAACCCTGAACCCTAAACCTACCCGTAACCCTTAACACTAACCCTATCCGTAAACCTTAACCCTGACCCTAACCATTACCCGCACCCAAACATTTAACCCTGACCCTAACCCTAATCCTTAATGATAACCCTAACACTAAACACTAACCCTAAGCCCAACACTTAACCCTAATCCTATCCCTTAACCCTAAGCCTAACCCTAACACCTAACCCTAAACCTAAGCCTAACCCCAACCTGAACCATTAATCTTGACCCTTACCATTAATCCTCACACTACACTAATCCTAATCTTTAACCATAAAGCTAACACTGAAGCCTACCCCTGTGCCAAACGCTAAACCCAAACCTTAACCCTAACCCTGAAACTTAACCGTAAACCTAACTGTAACTGTTAAACCTAACACTAACTTTTAACCCCAACCCCTAACCTAAGACCCCACCCTGACACTAATCTTCATCCCTAAACATTACCATAATCCTACCCCTAAATCTAATTCTCAGACTTCTTGCTTTCTCAGAGTTTAGAAAGCCTACAATCCTCCCATGCCATGAGTAAAAGGGGGCTCTGCCACTGTGTCCTGCATGAAACCCAGGAGCCCATAACCAGCGTACGATAGAGTGGGTTCTCGGCGACAATCCCATCCCCCTAACCCCCGCCCCCCGCCCAGTGCAGACAGAGCCCGTACGCTAAGTATAAACACTACCCCTAACAGATAACCCTCACCCTGAACATAATACCTAGCCCTGATCCTATTGCTCAGCTTAAAACATAAACCTCTCCGTAACCCTAACTTAGCCCCTTAACTTAACGTGAATGCATAACACCTTGAGAAGAAGCCCTATCCTATAATTCTAATCCTAAACCATAGTCATAACCGTAATACCTCATCCCTAATTCTAAAACGTCAACCCTAACCTTCACCCTACCAACAACCCTAAACCTAACCCTAACCCCTAACCCTAAGCCCTCTCCCTAACACTAATCTTCATCCCTAAACCGTGCCGTAATCCTAACCCAAAATCTAATTCTCAGACTCCTTGCTTTCTCAGAGTTTTGAAAGCCTACAATCCTACTAAGCCATGCATGAAAGCCCGCTCTGCCACAGTGTCCTGCATGAAACCCAGAGGCCCATACACTGCGTACGATAGAGTGGGTTCCCAGCGACCATCACAGATCCCTAACTTCGCCTCCTAGTGCATACAGGGCCCGTGCCCTAAGCACAAACCCTACCCCTCACCCATAACCCTAACCCAGAACATAACACCTAACCCTGATCCTACTGCTCACCTTAACAGGTAAAGCTCACCGTAACCCTAACTTTAACCCCTTATCTTAAGGTAAATGCATGACACCCTAGAACAAGCCCTATACCGTAATTCTAACCCTAACTCCTAGCCATAACCATAACACCTAATCCCTAATTGTGAAACGCCAACCCTAACCTTAACGCTACGAACAACACTAACGCTAACCCTAACCGCTTATGCTAAACCTATGCCCAAAAATAACACTAACCGTTGATCCTTAGTCATAACCCCTAACCTTAACCCTAACCCTTAACCCTAATCCCAATCCTAACCATTAAACATAACCCTAACAATTAACCCTAACCCTAACCTTTACCCTAATGCCTAGAGATCTAACCCCAACACTGACCTACAGGTAACACTAACGCTAACCCCCTAATGCTAACCTTAAACCTGAACCATACACCTGACCCTTAACCCTAAACCTATCCCTAATCCCGTAACCCTAACCCTAACTCTTCACCCTCACCCTAACCCTTAACCCTGACCCTAACCCTAAACCTGAACCCGAAACCTAAGCCTAACCCTTAACCCTAACCCTATCCCTTAACCCTAAACCCTAACCCTAAGGCTAACTCCAAACCTAAAACTTACCATGGCCCCCTAAAGCAGACTTAACACTTAACCCGTAACACTAACTCTAACCCTAACCACTAATCCCTACCACCTAACCCTGAGTCAAAACCTAACCCCTAACTTGCAACCCCTAACCCCAACCCTAACCCTAATTCTCACACTACTTCCATTCCCAGAGTGAAGCAAGCCTAAAATACAGCCATGCCATGTGTGAGATGAGGCTCCGCCTGAGTCCTGCATGTAGGTCTTGTCCCAGGGCCCAGGGAATGATGTTGTGCTTTGTGGTGACTCCGAACAGACCCCTCTCACCATAGATTAAACAGCTCCTGTGCCCTTAAACTGACCGCTAAATCTAAGCCCTACCACCAACTCTAACCCCTGACCCTGAACCTAAGCCCCGAGCCTAAAGACGAACACTAACTCTAAACCCTTACCCTAAACCTAATCCTTAACCCTAATGCTAACCCCTAAACGTAACCCTAACCCTGAACAGTAAACCAAACCCTAACCTCTAACACAAACCCTAACACATAACTCGAACCCTAAAACTAACCCTAACCCTTAACCCTAAACCTAAACCCTAACACTAACTCTTAACCTTAACCCTAACCGTTAACTCTCACGCTAACCTTTAATCCTAACCCTAATCCTAATCTTCAACCCTAATTCTAACACTTAACCCTAACCCTGTACCTAACCCTAACCCTATACCAAACCCTAACCCCTCATCTTAACCCTAACCGTAAACCTCAACCCTAAACCGAACTGTAACTGTTAAACCTAAGAGTAACCTTTAACCCTAACCCTAATCACTAACCCTAAGCCCTCACCCTAACACTAAACTTCATCCTTAACCCTAACCATAATCCTAACCCTAAATCTAATTCTCAGACTTCTTGCTTTCTTAGAGTTTAGAAAGCCTGCAATCCTCCCATGCCATGCGTGAAAGGAGGCTCTACCACGGTGTCCTGCATGAAACCCACGGGCCCATACCCAGAGGACGATACAGTGGGATCCTGGTGACAATCCCAGCCCCCGAACCTCCTCCCCCGCCTAATGCAGACAGGGCCCGTGCGCTAAGCATAAACAATACCTGTAACAGATATCCCTCACCCTGAACATAACACCCAACCCTGTTCCTATTTCTCCCCTTAACACGTAAAACTGACCGTGAGCCTAACTTTAACCTCTTATCCTAACGTTAGTGCATAACCCATTCCCTGAGAACAACCCCTATCCACTAATTCTCACCCTATCTCCTATTCATCACTGGAACACCTAATCCCTAACCCTAATTCTAAACCGCTAACCCTAACCGTAACCCTGCCTACAACCCTAACACTGACAGTAACCCTTACTTCTAACCCCAACGCTATGCCTAACAAAAACCCTTAACCCTTCACCCTAACCCCTAAGCCTTACCCTAACCTTTAACCTTAATCCTAATCCTAACCATTAAACCTAACCCTAGCTCTTAAAGCTAACCCTAAACCTTACCCTCACGACTAGACCTAACCCTGACACTAACCTAACACCTAACCCTAACCATAACCCCTAAAGCTAACCCTAACCCTGAACCCTAAACCTAACCTTAACACTGAACCCTCACTATATCCCCAACCTCTAAGCCTAAATCTAACCGTTAACCCTCACCCTAACACTTAAACTGGACCATAACACTAAACATTAACCCGAACACTAAACTTTAACCCTAAATCTGAGCCCAAACCTTAACCCTAATCCTATCCTTTTACCCTAAACCTAACCCCTAAACCTAACCCTAACACTAACCCCAATCCTAATTCTAACCATACCCCTTCATAAAACACTAACTCCTAACCCTAACACTTACCAAATACCCTAATCGCTAATCCCTAACACTAACGCTTAACCTTTACCGTAACCGTTAACACTCACCCTAACCCTTAACACTGACCCTAAGCTTAACCTTTAATCTAAGCGTAACCCTTAACCCTAACAGTAAGGAAAACCCTTATGCCAATCTTATCCCTTATCCCTAACCTTAACACTACAGCTAAACATAACCCTAACCTTTGATACTTAAACCTTTTCCCTAACACTTACTTTTACCCCAAACCCTAACCCTAATCCTAAGCATTAAACCTAACCCTATCTCTTAATCCTTACTCTAACGCCTAGATCTAACCCTAAATGTAACCTACCACCTAATCCTAACCTTAAGCCCTAACGCTAATTCTAACCCTGAACCCTAAACCTACCCGTAACCCTTAACACTAACCCTATCCGTAAACCTTAACCCTGACCCTAACCATTACCCGCACCCAAACATTTAACCCTGACCCTAACCCTAATCCTTAATGATAACCCTAACACTAAACACTAACCCTAAGCCCAACACTTAACCCTAATCCTATCCCTTAACCCTAAGCCTAACCCTAACACCTAACCCTAAACCTAAGCCTAACCCCAACCTGAACCATTAATCTTGACCCTTACCATTAATCCTCACACTAACACTAATCCTAATCTTTAACCATAAAGCTAACACTGAAGCCTACCCCTGTGCCAAACGCTAAACCCAAACCTTAACCCTAACCCTGAAACTTAACCGTAAACCTAACTGTAACTGTTAAACCTAACACTAACTTTTAACCCCAACCCCTAACCTAAGACCCCACCCTGACACTAATCTTCATCCCTAAACATTACCATAATCCTACCCCTAAATCTAATTCTCAGACTTCTTGCTTTCTCAGAGTTTAGAAAGCCTACAATCCTCCCATGCCATGAGTAAAAGGGGGCTCTGCCACTGTGTCCTGCATGAAACCCAGGAGCCCATAACCAGCGTACGATAGAGTGGGTTCTCGGCGACAATCCCATCCCCCTAACCCCCGCCCCCCGCCCAGTGCAGACAGAGCCCGTACGCTAAGTATAAACACTACCCCTAACAGATAACCCTCACCCTGAACATAATACCTAGCCCTGATCCTATTGCTCAGCTTAAAACATAAACCTCTCCGTAACCCTAACTTAGCCCCTTAACTTAACGTGAATGCATAACACCTTGAGAAGAAGCCCTATCCTATAATTCTAATCCTAAACCATAGTCATAACCGTAATACCTCATCCCTAATTCTAAAACGTCAACCCTAACCTTCACCCTACCAACAACCCTAAACCTAACCCTAACCCCTAACCCTAAGCCCTCTCCCTAACACTAATCTTCATCCCTAAACCGTGCCGTAATCCTAACCCAAAATCTAATTCTCAGACTCCTTGCTTTCTCAGAGTTTTGAAAGCCTACAATCCTACTAAGCCATGCATGAAAGCCCGCTCTGCCACAGTGTCCTGCATGAAACCCAGAGGCCCATACACTGCGTACGATAGAGTGGGTTCCCAGCGACCATCACAGATCCCTAACTTCGCCTCCTAGTGCATACAGGGCCCGTACCCTAAGGATAAACCCTACCCCTCACCCATAACCCTAACCCAGAACATAACACCTAACCCTGATCCTACTGCTCACCTTAACAGGTAAAGCTCACCGTAACCCTAACTTTAACCCCTTATCTTAAGGTAAATGCATGACACCCTAGAACAAGCCCTATACCGTAATTCTAACCCTAACTCCTAGCCATAACCATAACACCTAATCCCTAATTGTGAAACGCCAACCCTAACCTTAACGCTACGAACAACACTAACGCTAACCCTAACCGCTTATGCTAAACCTATGCCCAAAAATAACACTAACCGTTGATCCTTAGTCATAACCCCTAACCTTAACCCTAACCCTTAACCCTAATCCCAATCCTAACCATTAAACATAACCCTAACAATTAACCCTAACCCTAACCTTTACCCTAATGCCTAGAGATCTAACCCCAACACTGACCTACAGGTAACACTAACGCTAACCCCCTAATGCTAACCTTAAACCTGAACCATACACCTGACCCTTAACCCTAAACCTATCCCTAATCCCGTAACCCTAACCCTAACTCTTCACCCTCACCCTTACCCTTAACCCTGACCCTAACCCTAAACCTGAACCCGAAACCTAAGCCTAACCCTTAACCCTAACCCTATCCCTTAACCCTAAACCCTAACCCTAAGGCTAACTCCAAACCTAAAACTTACCATGGCCCCCTAAAGCAGACTTAACACTTAACCCGTAACACTAACTCTAACCCTAACCACTAATCCCTACCACCTAACCCTGAGTCAAAACCTAACCCCTAACTTGCAACCCCTAACCCCAACCCTAACCCTAATTCTCACACTACTTCCATTCCCAGAGTGAAGCAAGCCTAAAATACAGCCATGCCATGTGTGAGATGAGGCTCCGCCTGAGTCCTGCATGTAGGTCTTGTCCCAGGGCCCAGGGAATGATGTTGTGCTTTGTGGTGACTCCGAACAGACCCCTCTCACCATAGATTAAACAGCTCCTGTGCCCTTAAACTGACCGCTAAATCTAAGCCCTACCACCAACTCTAACCCCTGACCCTGAACCTAAGCCCCGAGCCTAAAGACGAACACTAACTCTAAACGCTTACCCTAAACCTAATCCTTAACCCTAATGCTAACCCCTAAACGTAACCCTAACCCTGAACAGTAAACCAAACCCTAACCTCTAACACAAACCCTAACACATAACTCGAACCCTAAAACTAACCCTAACCCTTAACCCTAAACCTAAACCCTAACACTAACTCTTAACCTTAACCCTAACCGTTAACTCTCACGCTAACCTTTAATCCTAACCCTAATCCTAATTTTCAACCCTAATTCTAACACTTAACCCTAACCCTGTACCTAACCCTAACCCTATACCAAACCCTAACCCCTCATCTTAACCCTAACCGTAAACCTCAACCCTAAACCGAACTGTAACTGTTAAACCTAAGAGTAACCTTTAACCCTAACCCTAATCACTAACCCTAAGCCCTCACCCTAACACTAAACTTCATCCTTAACCCTAACCATAATCCTAACCCTAAATCTAATTCTCAGACTTCTTGCTTTCTTAGAGTTTAGAAAGCCTGCAATCCTCCCATGCCATGCGTGAAAGGAGGCTCTACCACGGTGTCCTGCATGAAACCCACGGGCCCATACCCAGAGGACGATACAGTGGGATCCTGGTGACAATCCCAGCCCCCGAACCTCCTCCCCCGCCTAATGCAGACAGGGCCCGTGCGCTAAGCATAAACAATACCTGTAACAGATATCCCTCACCCTGAACATAACACCCAACCCTGTTCCTATTTCTCCCCTTAACACGTAAAACTGACCGTGAGCCTAACTTTAACCTCTTATCCTAACGTTAGTGCATAACCCATTCCCTGAGAACAACCCCTATCCACTAATTCTCACCCTATCTCCTATTCATCACTGGAACACCTAATCCCTAACCCTAATTCTAAACCGCTAACCCTAACCGTAACCCTGCCTACAACCCTAACACTGACAGTAACCCTTACTTCTAACCCCAACGCTATGCCTAACAAAAACCCTTAACCCTTCACCCTAACCCCTAAGCCTTACGCTAACCTTTAACCTTAATCCTAATCCTAACCATTAAACCTAACCCTAGCTCTTAAAGCTAACCCTAAACCTTACCCTCACGACTAGACCTAACCCTGACACTAACCTAACACCTAACCCTAACCATAACCCCTAAAGCTAACCCTAACCCTGAACCCTAAACCTAACCTTAACACTGAACCCTCACTATATCCCCAACCTCTAAGCCTAAATCTAACCGTTAACCCTCACCCTAACACTTAAACTGGACCATAACACTAAACATTAACCCGAACACTAAACTTTAACCCTAAATCTGAGCCCAACCCTTAACCCTAATCCTATCCTTTTACCCTAAACCTAACCCCTAAACCTAACCCTAACACTAACCCCAATCCTAATTCTAACCAAAACCTATCTTAAAACACTAACTCCTAACCCTAACACTTACCAAATACCCTAATCGCTAATCCCTAACACTAACGCTTAACCTTTACCGTAACCGTTAACACTCACCCTAACCCTTAACACTGACCCTAAGCTTAACCTTTAATCTAAGCGTAACCCTTAACCCTAACAGTAAGGAAAACCCTTATGCCAATCTTATCCCTTATCCCTAACCTTAACACTACAGCTAAACATAACCCTAACCTTTGATACTTAAACCTTTTCCCTAACACTTACTTTTACCCCAAACCCTAACCCTAATCCTAAGCATTAAACCTAACCCTATCTCTTAATCCTTACTCTAACGCCTAGATCTAACCCTAAATGTAACCTACCACCTAATCCTAACCTTAAGCCCTAACGCTAATTCTAACCCTGAACCCTAAACCTACCCGTAACCCTTAACACTAACCCTATCCGTAAACCTTAACCCTGACCCTAACCATTACCCGCACCCAAACATTTAACCCTGACCCTAACCCTAATCCTTAATGATAACCCTAACACTAAACACTAACCCTAAGCCCAACACTTAACCCTAATCCTATCCCTTAACCCTAAGCCTAACCCTAACACCTAACCCTAAACCTAAGCCTAACCCCAACCTGAACCATTAATCTTGACCCTTACCATTAATCCTCACACTACACTAATCCTAATCTTTAACCATAAAGCTAACACTGAAGCCTACCCCTGTGCCAAACGCTAAACCCAAACCTTAACCCTAACCCTGAAACTTAACCGTAAACCTAACTGTAACTGTTAAACCTAACACTAACTTTTAACCCCAACCCCTAACCTAAGACCCCACCCTGACACTAATCTTCATCCCTAAACATTACCATAATCCTACCCCTAAATCTAATTCTCAGACTTCTTGCTTTCTCAGAGTTTAGAAAGCCTACAATCCTCCCATGCCATGAGTAAAAGGGGGCTCTGCCACTGTGTCCTGCATGAAACCCAGGAGCCCATAACCAGCGTACGATAGAGTGGGTTCTCGGCGACAATCCCATCCCCCTAACCCCCGCCCCCCGCCCAGTGCAGACAGAGCCCGTACGCTAAGTATAAACACTACCCCTAACAGATAACCCTCACCCTGAACATAATACCTAGCCCTGATCCTATTGCTCAGCTTAAAACATAAACCTCTCCGTAACCCTAACTTAGCCCCTTAACTTAACGTGAATGCATAACACCTTGAGAAGAAGCCCTATCCTATAATTCTAATCCTAAACCATAGTCATAACCGTAATACCTCATCCCTAATTCTAAAACGTCAACCCTAACCTTCACCCTACCAACAACCCTAAACCTAACCCTAACCCCTAACCCTAAGCCCTCTCCCTAACACTAATCTTCATCCCTAAACCGTGCCGTAATCCTAACCCAAAATCTAATTCTCAGACTCCTTGCTTTCTCAGAGTTTTGAAAGCCTACAATCCTACTAAGCCATGCATGAAAGCCCGCTCTGCCACAGTGTCCTGCATGAAACCCAGAGGCCCATACACTGCGTACGATAGAGTGGGTTCCCAGCGACCATCACAGATCCCTAACTTCGCCTCCTAGTGCATACAGGGCCCGTGCCCTAAGCACAAACCCTACCCCTCACCCATAACCCTAACCCAGAACATAACACCTAACCCTGATCCTACTGCTCACCTTAACAGGTAAAGCTCACCGTAACCCTAACTTTAACCCCTTATCTTAAGGTAAATGCATGACACCCTAGAACAAGCCCTATACCGTAATTCTAACCCTAACTCCTAGCCATAACCATAACACCTAATCCCTAATTGTGAAACGCCAACCCTAACCTTAACGCTACGAACAACACTAACGCTAACCCTAACCGCTTATGCTAAACCTATGCCCAAAAATAACACTAACCGTTGATCCTTAGTCATAACCCCTAACCTTAACCCTAACCCTTAACCCTAATCCCAATCCTAACCATTAAACATAACCCTAACAATTAACCCTAACCCTAACCTTTACCCTAATGCCTAGAGATCTAACCCCAACACTGACCTACAGGTAACACTAACGCTAACCCCCTAATGCTAACCTTAAACCTGAACCATACACCTGACCCTTAACCCTAAACCTATCCCTAATCCCGTAACCCTAACCCTAACTCTTCACCCTCACCCTAACCCTTAACCCTGACCCTAACCCTAAACCTGAACCCGAAACCTAAGCCTAACCCTTAACCCTAACCCTATCCCTTAACCCTAAACCCTAACCCTAAGGCTAACTCCAAACCTAAAACTTACCATGGCCCCCTAAAGCAGACTTAACACTTAACCCGTAACACTAACTCTAACCCTAACCACTAATCCCTACCACCTAACCCTGAGTCAAAACCTAACCCCTAACTTGCAACCCCTAACCCCAACCCTAACCCTAATTCTCACACTACTTCCATTCCCAGAGTGAAGCAAGCCTAAAATACAGCCATGCCATGTGTGAGATGAGGCTCCGCCTGAGTCCTGCATGTAGGTCTTGTCCCAGGGCCCAGGGAATGATGTTGTGCTTTGTGGTGACTCCGAACAGACCCCTCTCACCATAGATTAAACAGCTCCTGTGCCCTTAAACTGACCGCTAAATCTAAGCCCTACCACCAACTCTAACCCCTGACCCTGAACCTAAGCCCCGAGCCTAAAGACGAACACTAACTCTAAACCCTTACCCTAAACCTAATCCTTAACCCTAATGCTAACCCCTAAACGTAACCCTAACCCTGAACAGTAAACCAAACCCTAACCTCTAACACAAACCCTAACACATAACTCGAACCCTAAAACTAACCCTAACCCTTAACCCTAAACCTAAACCCTAACACTAACTCTTAACCTTAACCCTAACCGTTAACTCTCACGCTAACCTTTAATCCTAACCCTAATCCTAATCTTCAACCCTAATTCTAACACTTAACCCTAACCCTGTACCTAACCCTAACCCTATACCAAACCCTAACCCCTCATCTTAACCCTAACCGTAAACCTCAACCCTAAACCGAACTGTAACTGTTAAACCTAAGAGTAACCTTTAACCCTAACCCTAATCACTAACCCTAAGCCCTCACCCTAACACTAAACTTCATCCTTAACCCTAACCATAATCCTAACCCTAAATCTAATTCTCAGACTTCTTGCTTTCTTAGAGTTTAGAAAGCCTGCAATCCTCCCATGCCATGCGTGAAAGGAGGCTCTACCACGGTGTCCTGCATGAAACCCACGGGCCCATACCCAGAGGACGATACAGTGGGATCCTGGTGACAATCCCAGCCCCCGAACCTCCTCCCCCGCCTAATGCAGACAGGGCCCGTGCGCTAAGCATAAACAATACCTGTAACAGATATCCCTCACCCTGAACATAACACCCAACCCTGTTCCTATTTCTCCCCTTAACACGTAAAACTGACCGTGAGCCTAACTTTAACCTCTTATCCTAACGTTAGTGCATAACCCATTCCCTGAGAACAACCCCTATCCACTAATTCTCACCCTATCTCCTATTCATCACTGGAACACCTAATCCCTAACCCTAATTCTAAACCGCTAACCCTAACCGTAACCCTGCCTACAACCCTAACACTGACAGTAACCCTTACTTCTAACCCCAACGCTATGCCTAACAAAAACCCTTAACCCTTCACCCTAACCCCTAAGCCTTACCCTAACCTTTAACCTTAATCCTAATCCTAACCATTAAACCTAACCCTAGCTCTTAAAGCTAACCCTAAACCTTACCCTCACGACTAGACCTAACCCTGACACTAACCTAACACCTAACCCTAACCATAACCCCTAAAGCTAACCCTAACCCTGAACCCTAAACCTAACCTTAACACTGAACCCTCACTATATCCCCAACCTCTAAGCCTAAATCTAACCGTTAACCCTCACCCTAACACTTAAACTGGACCATAACACTAAACATTAACCCGAACACTAAACTTTAACCCTAAATCTGAGCCCAAACCTTAACCCTAATCCTATCCTTTTACCCTAAACCTAACCCCTAAACCTAACCCTAACACTAACCCCAATCCTAATTCTAACCATACCCCTTCATAAAACACTAACTCCTAACCCTAACACTTACCAAATACCCTAATCGCTAATCCCTAACACTAACGCTTAACCTTTACCGTAACCGTTAACACTCACCCTAACCCTTAACACTGACCCTAAGCTTAACCTTTAATCTAAGCGTAACCCTTAACCCTAACAGTAAGGAAAACCCTTATGCCAATCTTATCCCTTATCCCTAACCTTAACACTACAGCTAAACATAACCCTAACCTTTGATACTTAAACCTTTTCCCTAACACTTACTTTTACCCCAAACCCTAACCCTAATCCTAAGCATTAAACCTAACCCTATCTCTTAATCCTTACTCTAACGCCTAGATCTAACCCTAAATGTAACCTACCACCTAATCCTAACCTTAAGCCCTAACGCTAATTCTAACCCTGAACCCTAAACCTACCCGTAACCCTTAACACTAACCCTATCCGTAAACCTTAACCCTGACCCTAACCATTACCCGCACCCAAACATTTAACCCTGACCCTAACCCTAATCCTTAATGATAACCCTAACACTAAACACTAACCCTAAGCCCAACACTTAACCCTAATCCTATCCCTTAACCCTAAGCCTAACCCTAACACCTAACCCTAAACCTAAGCCTAACCCCAACCTGAACCATTAATCTTGACCCTTACCATTAATCCTCACACTAACACTAATCCTAATCTTTAACCATAAAGCTAACACTGAAGCCTACCCCTGTGCCAAACGCTAAACCCAAACCTTAACCCTAACCCTGAAACTTAACCGTAAACCTAACTGTAACTGTTAAACCTAACACTAACTTTTAACCCCAACCCCTAACCTAAGACCCCACCCTGACACTAATCTTCATCCCTAAACATTACCATAATCCTACCCCTAAATCTAATTCTCAGACTTCTTGCTTTCTCAGAGTTTAGAAAGCCTACAATCCTCCCATGCCATGAGTAAAAGGGGGCTCTGCCACTGTGTCCTGCATGAAACCCAGGAGCCCATAACCAGCGTACGATAGAGTGGGTTCTCGGCGACAATCCCATCCCCCTAACCCCCGCCCCCCGCCCAGTGCAGACAGAGCCCGTACGCTAAGTATAAACACTACCCCTAACAGATAACCCTCACCCTGAACATAATACCTAGCCCTGATCCTATTGCTCAGCTTAAAACATAAACCTCTCCGTAACCCTAACTTAGCCCCTTAACTTAACGTGAATGCATAACACCTTGAGAAGAAGCCCTATCCTATAATTCTAATCCTAAACCATAGTCATAACCGTAATACCTCATCCCTAATTCTAAAACGTCAACCCTAACCTTCACCCTACCAACAACCCTAAACCTAACCCTAACCCCTAACCCTAAGCCCTCTCCCTAACACTAATCTTCATCCCTAAACCGTGCCGTAATCCTAACCCAAAATCTAATTCTCAGACTCCTTGCTTTCTCAGAGTTTTGAAAGCCTACAATCCTACTAAGCCATGCATGAAAGCCCGCTCTGCCACAGTGTCCTGCATGAAACCCAGAGGCCCATACACTGCGTACGATAGAGTGGGTTCCCAGCGACCATCACAGATCCCTAACTTCGCCTCCTAGTGCATACAGGGCCCGTACCCTAAGGATAAACCCTACCCCTCACCCATAACCCTAACCCAGAACATAACACCTAACCCTGATCCTACTGCTCACCTTAACAGGTAAAGCTCACCGTAACCCTAACTTTAACCCCTTATCTTAAGGTAAATGCATGACACCCTAGAACAAGCCCTATACCGTAATTCTAACCCTAACTCCTAGCCATAACCATAACACCTAATCCCTAATTGTGAAACGCCAACCCTAACCTTAACGCTACGAACAACACTAACGCTAACCCTAACCGCTTATGCTAAACCTATGCCCAAAAATAACACTAACCGTTGATCCTTAGTCATAACCCCTAACCTTAACCCTAACCCTTAACCCTAATCCCAATCCTAACCATTAAACATAACCCTAACAATTAACCCTAACCCTAACCTTTACCCTAATGCCTAGAGATCTAACCCCAACACTGACCTACAGGTAACACTAACGCTAACCCCCTAATGCTAACCTTAAACCTGAACCATTACACCTGACCCTTAACCCTAAACCTATCCCTAATCCCGTAACCCTAACCCTAACTCTTCACCCTCACCCTAACCCTTAACCCTGACCCTAACCCTAAACCTGAACCCGAAACCTAAGCCTAACCTTAACCCTAACCCTATCCCTTAACCCTAAACCCTAACCCTAAGGCTAACTCCAAACCTAAAACTTACCATGGCCCCCTAAAGCAGACTTAACACTTAACCCGTAACACTAACTCTAACCCTAACCACTAATCCCTACCACCTAACCCTGAGTCAAAACCTAACCCCTAACTTGCAACCCCTAACCCCCCACCCTAACCCTAATTCTCACACTACTTCCATTCCCAGAGTGAAGCAAGCCTAAAATACAGCCATGCCATGTGTGAGATGAGGCTCCGCCTGAGTCCTGCATGTAGGTCTTGTCCCAGGGCCAGGGAATGATGTTGTGCTTTGTGGTGACTCCGAACAGACCCCTCTCACCATAGATTAAACAGCTCCTGTGCCCTTAAACTGACCGCTAAATCTAAGCCCTACCACCAACTCTAACCCCTGACCCTGAACCTAAGCCCCGAGCCTAAAGACGAACACTAACTCTAAACCCTTACCCTAAACCTAATCCTTAACCCTAATGCTAACCCCTAAACGTAACCCTAACCCTGAACAGTAAACCAAAACCCTAACCTCTAACACAAACCCTAACACATAACTCGAACCCTAAAACTAACCCTAACCCTTAACCCTAAACCTAACCCTAACACTAACTCTTAACCTTAACCCTAACCGTTAACTCTCACGCTAACCTTTAATCCTAACCCTAATCCTAATCTTCAACCCTAATTCTAACACTTAACCCTAACCCTGTACCTAACCCTAACCCTATACCAAACCCTAACCCCTCATCTTAACCCTAACCGTAAACCTCAACCCTAAACCGAACTGTAACTGTTAAACCTAAGAGTAACCTTTAACCCTAACCCTAATCACTAACCCTAAGCCCTCACCCTAACACTAAACTTCATCCTTAACCCTAACCATAATCCTAACCCTAAATCTAATTCTCAGACTTCTTGCTTTCTTAGAGTTTAGAAAGCCTGCAATCCTCCCATGCCATGCGTGAAAGGAGGCTCTACCACGGTGTCCTGCATGAAACCCACGGGCCCATACCCAGAGGACGATACAGTGGGATCCTGGTGACAATCCCAGCCCCCGAACCTCCTCCCCCGCCTAATGCAGACAGGGCCCGTGCGCTAAGCATAAACAATACCTGTAACAGATATCCCTCACCCTGAACATAACACCCAACCCTGTTCCTATTTCTCCCCTTAACACGTAAAACTGACCGTGAGCCTAACTTTAACCTCTTATCCTAACGTTAGTGCATAACCCATTCCCTGAGAACAACCCCTATCCACTAATTCTCACCCTATCTCCTATTCATCACTGGAACACCTAATCCCTAACCCTAATTCTAAACCGCTAACCCTAACCGTAACCCTGCCTACAACCCTAACACTGACAGTAACCCTTACTTCTAACCCCAACGCTATGCTAACAAAAAACCCTTAACCCTTCACCCTAACCCCTAAGCCTTACCCTAACCTTTAACCTTAATCCTAATCCTAACCATTAAACCTAACCCTAGCTCTTAAAGCTAACCCTAAACCTTACCCTCACGACTAGACCTAACCCTGACACTAACCTAACACCTAACCCTAACCATAACCCCTAAAGCTAACCCTAACCCTGAACCCTAAACCTAACCTTAACACTGAACCCTCACTATATCCCCAACCTCTAAGCCTAAATCTAACCGTTAACCCTCACCCTAACACTTAAACTGGACCATAACACTAAACATTAACCCGAACACTAAACTTTAACCCTAAATCTGAGCCCAAACCTTAACCCTAATCCTATCCTTTTACCCTAAACCTAACCCCTAAACCTAACCCTAACACTAACCCCAATCCTAATTCTAACCATACCCCTTCATAAAACACTAACTCCTAACCCTAACACTTACCAAATACCCTAATCGCTAATCCCTAACACTAA
>NW_027183284.1:27500-30283 GCF_041146395.1 Eulemur rufifrons | reverse complement strand
AAGCATGATGGCGTCAACAAGTCCCCTCCGTTCAAGAAACGAGATTCATTTCTAGAGGAGGGCCACCCCCGCGGGAGGACCGTAGGCTTCCTGTGGACATTCTCTTCAAAAGGCAATTCACTCAGCGGAGTGAAAATCGGAAAAATCGCTGTCCTCTGACGCAGCTGCAGAGAAAAGATGGCACCAAAATCAATGAAACACACACACACACACAAACACACCTCCTCCCATCTGAACGAGCACTCCGGACGGTCACATAGGGAGAGCGACGGGCAGTCTTCCCCCCCCTGTGGTTTTCTACCTTTCGTTGCGGTTTTTTCCCTCAGTGGATAGAGGAGGAGACACAGGGGGCTCAGCCGGCATGCGAGTGGGTTTATCATCCTCTGTGAGTATCAACACGCGACACCACCTAAGTGAAGGAACACACCGGTGTTTCATGTGATGTGGCTCAATGCCTGGCAGATACGAGCCTTTGCAGGCCTCCTCGTGATCGACAGGACGTCGCCTTGGACACGGACACATCTTGTCCCTCCCTCCCGAGGCGATAGGCGGTTCCGTACCTCCTCGGGGCCAGGGCACAGTCTGCCTAGGCACCTACAACACGTGTGGCAACAGCCTCGATGGCTCTGCCATGAGAACGAACTCCCGTGGCACGGGGGTGGGGTGGGGGGGGGGTCGGGTGCTGAAGAATTCAGCTGAGTGAAGGAATGCCACGGGATTCAGAGTGCCATCGGTGGGCTGAGAGGCGAGCAGGGCGGGCTTTGAAAGGGTAACATTCTCCCTGCCTTCCGTCTGGCTGTGAATACAGAACGTACACGCCAGGCGGGGTGGCTCACGCCTGTAATCCTAGCACTCTGGGAGGTAGAGGCGGGTGGATCGCTCAAGGTCGGGAGTTCGAGACCAGCCTGAGCAAGAGCGAGACCCCCATCTCTACTAAAAATAGAAAGAAACTATATATCTAAAAATATATACAGAAACAGTATCTAAAAATATATACAGAAAAATATTAGCCGGGCACGGTGGCGCATGCCTGTAGTCCCAGGTACTCGGGAGGCTGGGGCAGTAGGATCGCTTGAGCCCAGGAGTTTGAGGTTGCTGTGAGCTAGGCTGACGCCACGGCACTCTAGTCTGGGCAACAGAGTGAGACTCTGTTTCAAAAAAAAAAAAAAAAATATATATATATATATATACACACACACACACACACACACACACACACGTATATCCAATTAGCTGGGCATGCTGGCACATGCCTGTAATCCCAGCTACTCGGGAGGCTGAGGCAGTCTGATCGCTTGAGCCCAGGAGTTTGAGATTGCTGTGAGCTAGGCTGACGCCATGGCACTCTAGCCAGGGCAACAGAACGAGAGACTCTGTCAGAAAGAAAAGAAGAGCGAGAGCGAGAGAGCGAGAGAAAGAAAGAAAGGAAGGGAGAGAAAGGAAAGAGAAGGAAGGGGGGGGGAGAGAGAGAGAGAGAGAGAGAGAGAGAGAGAGAGAGAGAGAGAGGAGAAAACTATTAAAAAATTCGGGACCAGATCCATCGGTCGGTACTCAGAAGCGTGACGATCGGGTGTTCCCGAGCACGTGTGAGATGTGTCTTCTCCCTGACGCCGCGTTTCCTCCACACACACATCACCCATCTGCCGTGGAAAAAAAGCAACAAAAAGAGAGAAAGAGATTAAGAAGGGAAAATGGAAACAGGGCAAAAGAGGAAGAAAGAAAGAAATTTCGAAAAAAAGAGACCAAAGTCACAGCGAGAAGGAAGAATACTGAGCCCAGAGCGACACCTAGTGACCACACCGTCACAAGCACCCTAGGGCCCCAATTCGCCAGAGACATCTGGTGGACCCCAGGGCAACATGTGGTCGACCCGGGGCCATGGCGTCTGCAGCCGATTCCCAGGCGGGCACACGAGCCCGGGGAAACTCATTCTCAGCGCGGGGAGGAGGGGAGGGGAAATAATAGCAAAGTCACACCAGATCCCTTTCTAGTTCATAAACGTGTTGATTGCGTGTTCACGCGCACGTGTGAGAAGGGCCTCCTGGTGTGTCGGCACGTCACCCGCGTGACGTGAAACCATGAATCCGGGGGGGGGGGGGGAGCGGAAAGGCGGGCAGGAAAAGGCAAAGAGAGAATAGATAAAATGAAAGGACCAAAAAGAAAGTCACACAGCAGGGTAGGGGAGTGAGAGCAAGTCGAGAGACTGCAGACAGAAACTCCGAGAGGAGAGGAATGCTCCGGAGCGCCCCCTCGCCCCGCGCGAGAAGAATACCGATCGCAGGGTGATCCCTAGGGGCAGCGAGGCCAGAGAGACCAAATCCGTCCCGAAGCCTCCCTGTCAGGATGACAACCACAGACCAGACATCTGGTCAACCACCCAAGGACCAGACATCTGGTCAACCAGCGAACCCATGCGGAGGCCGCATGCAGCAGCGACATCTGCACGACCACTCAGGGTGCTCCCTGCCGGGAGGGTGTGTCTCTATGTGTGTGTGTCCGGGGGGGGGGGAGATTGCGATGAAAGTCACGCCAGGTCCCGGGATAGTTCGTGAGCGTGATAATTGCGTGTGTGTGGAGAAAAAAGGGGGCGGGGCGATAGGGAGTAAAGAAAGGAGGAGCGGGCGAGCGGAGGGGTGGGGAAGGAGAGGGAGTCGAGAAGCCCGCAACCGCAGCGCCCCCTGGCGGTGATCCCCCCCCATAGCATCGATGGGGCCAGCCCCGCAGAGACTAAGTGCGACGGGACATCTGGTCAACCCCAAGGACCATGGGATCCCAGCACGAAA
>NW_027183284.1:0-15000 GCF_041146395.1 Eulemur rufifrons | reverse complement strand
ACGCCGGCCTTCGGCCCTCGGCCCGCACGCCACCGCGCCTAATCCCATTCTCGTCCGCTTCCCAATCCTGTCTCGCTCCGGGGAGCACCGTGCACCGGTGGAACGACCCCCTCGTTGGCCGGGCGGTCCCCCCAGCCGCAATCCACAGGCGCCAGCACGGGAGCGCCCATCCATCCGCGGCCTGGCACGGGACCGGGTGGAGGGCCGCACGCTCACAGGGGATGGGGAGGGGGCGCGAGACGGGCCGCACCACCACCCCCTTCCCCCAGCGCACACCGGGGCGACCCGCGGCCGGGGCACGCAGCGCACACACGCGGGCGCCCTTCACAGCTGGAACGCCGGCCCGGCCCGGCGTGACCCTCCCCCAGAGTTCAGGGGGGAGGCGCGGACCACGTTAGGCGAAGAGTGGCACTCGGCCCCCACCGCGGGGGCCGGCGGACCGCTCCCCCCCACGGCAGGGGAGGAGGGAACTCTGCCCACGCACAACTGGCAGCCGCAGGGGCGGCGGCTGACGACGCGCAGAGAGGCGGCGGGCTGGGGGATCCGACAAACCCCAGAAGAGGACACGCCTCCACGATCGCTAGAGAAGACGCTTTCTCGCCGAAGGTGGATCGCCCCCGACCCCCGGTCGCCCCCGTAAGGGCCCTGGGCGGAGGCGTTCAGGCACGCCCCGGGGGAGGTGTGGGGGGGGTCTGCGGCATGGGGCAAAACACGCACGGTTGGCGACTCCTGAGCGTTCGCGGTCGGGGCCCCTGGTCCAAAAGCCCCCTCACTTCGAGGGGAACACTCCCCCGTCGGTATGGGAGAGGGGTCACCGAGGCAGACCAGGCCGGTGGCAGAGGCCCCCCACGGGGCCGGCCGGCACCACGTCGCCGGCCCAGCCCCACCACGATCGCCCACACGACCGTGCAACCACCCCCCCCTCGGGCAGGGTGGGAAGAGCACAAGCCGTGCGCTCGCCTTTCGAAGTCCGCCACGCACACATCGTGGGGACGCCGAGACAACGCCCCCCGCCCGCCCACGCAGCGCAGGAGGATGCCTCTAGGCTTGCCCGCCTCGACCCCCCCAACCCCAAGCACGCTGCTCGAGGGTGTACCCAACGCAGCAGACGCTGCAGCGGCGACCAGAGGGGGACGCCGGGAACGAGGACGACAACCACCGCTCGGTTTCGGGCACCTTGGAGAACAACCCGGTGCGCTCCGGGGGCACCACAAAAGGGCCACACAGACCCAGCAGCCGCGCGCCAAACGGGGCGCGCGACCGGGCGGGCGGCACGGCCCCGCACCCGTCCGTCGCGGGCAGGGGGGACCCCGGCCAGGCAACAGCCACACAGGGCGAGCGAGGGCTGCCCGCTGCGTCAAGAGGACTCACGACCCCCCGCCAACGCCACGAGGCCGAGGGCGGGGCGACCGCGGTCGGGCCGGATAGTCTCGCACCCGCGCCTCCCACGCACCGCCCACAGGCGGGGAAGGAGAGGTGAGGTGCCCGCGGGCAGAACGAGAAGAGCGGCCACCATTCACCATGAATGGACCGTCCCTCGCCTGGCACGCGGCTCAAGGCCCGGGAGAGCGCGACGTCACCACATCGATCAGGCCCCGAGGACGGGGAGGGTTGGGGGAGGTCAGTCAGACCGGCGAGGACAGCGATCGGAGGAGCCCGCTTCAGCCTCGCCAGCCCCGCCTCCCAAGCACAACCCAAAGACGAGGACCGCCTGACACGCAACGGCACAGAGCCAGCGGGGTAAGGGGGAAGGTTGCCGCAAACCTCCCCCCCTCCCCCGGGTGCCGTCTCTCGAGGGGACAAGAGACCAACGCGAGAGGCGGGCACCACCGTCGGGACACTCCGACGCCCTAGAGCCGGCGCGCGGGCCCAGGCGGTCAGCTCAAAGGGAACAGGGCAGGGCGCTGGATCCCCAGGAACCCAGAACCCTGTCCGCGTGCGGAGGCCCAACCCCTCCAGCGACAGTCGCCGAAGGACAGCGTGTCAGTACTAACCTGCAGGCGGAAGATGACGATATGAGGTGATCAAAAACACCGCGCAGGAAGACGGGGACCGAGCCACTTGAACACGCCTGCCCCCACGACACTCGACACGGCCACCTGTCCCCAGCAGGTCCCCAGCGCCAGCAGACAAGGGGCACTCAGGGACATCTGGTCGGCCCCCGTGGCGTAGAGGGCCAGGGAGGCCCTCACCGTCCACGCGCGCCACCCAGGGCCCAGCACGGGGACTTGTGGAGGAGAAAACATCGGGACGGGACCGCCACGGCCCACGAGCGGCCGCGGGCCGACAGGGGTCGCCCTCGCCGGCCACCCAGGGCCACCCAGGGCCCGGTCCCCGGCCCCAGCACGGGGACTTGTGGAGGAGAAAACATCGGGACGGGACCGCCGCGGCCCACGAGCGCCCGCGGGCCCACAGGGGTCGCCCTCGCCGGCCACCCGCGCCACCCAGGGCCCGGTCCCCGGCCCCAGCACGGGGACTTGTGGAGGAGAAAACATCGGGACGGGACCGCCGCGGCCCACGAGCGCCCGCGGGCCGACAGGGGTCGCCCTCGCCGGCCACCCAGGGCCACCCAGGGCCCGGTCCCCGGCCCCAGCACGGGGACTTGTGGAGGAGAAAACATCGGGACGGGACCGCCGCGGCCCACGAGCGCCCGCGGGCCCACAGGGGTCGCCCTCGCCGGCCACCCGCGCCACCCAGGGCCACCCAGGGCCCGGTCCCCGGCCCCAGCACGGGGACTTGTGGAGGAGAAAACATCGGGACGGGACCGCCGCGGCCCACGAGCGCCCGCGGGCCGACAGGGGTCGCCCTCGCCGGCCACCCGCGCCACCCAGGGCCCGGTCCGCGCCCCCAGAGTAGGACTCGGAGGAAGCCACGGACGACTGGGTGCCACTCACAGGGCTGTCCCTGCCTCCCGAGCGGGAACCAGGGAAAATGGGTAGGAAAGGCGAGGCCGAGGGAGAGGGACACGCATGCACGGGACGGCGGCCGGTCGCCGGACACCCTCCTCTCCCGTCCGCGTGTGCCGTCTCCTTCCTGTCCCCGCGGGGTGGGTCGGGTCTCCAAAGCGGCCACAGCGTGCTGGTCGACCTGCCCGGGCAGCCCCGCAAGCCGCCTGGCTGGCTGAGCCTGGAAGCGCGGCGACAACGTCCTCCCGCCACACAGCCCTGCAGGCCCAAGCTCTGCCTCCCAGATGTCCCAGCCGGCGTCCCGGCACGAACCAGATGGCCCCGCGAAGGCTGCTTGCTTCCCGGAACTCAGCCTCGCTCGCATCGGGGACTGTCCCCTGCTTTGCCTGCTGCACCGAAGATTCAGAGGACAAGAGACTTGTAGAAAAGCGGCCGCCAGGTGGAGCCCGACCACAACCGGCGCCAGCCACCAGAGGTCTGCTGCAAAACACGGGGCAACCCTCTGGAGCCCATCATTTCAGAGTCCAGAAGGTCCCCCGGGGGCATCAAACACAGTCCCCCTACTCCCCACGGAAGCCATCGAAAAATGACGGGTCAGTCTAGGGCCACGCCACCCTGAACGCGCCCAATCTCGTCTGATCTTGGAAGCTAAGCAGGCCCCGGCCTGGCTAGCACTGGGATCAAAGAAAGGATGGGTCGGCCCGACCACCGACATCGTCCACCAAACCCGTCTCTGCACAGACCACAACATAGCCGAGAGACAGACAGGCAGAAACAGAAAGAGAGAAAGGGAGAGAAAGGAAAAGAACAGAAAGAAAAGAGACGGAGAAACAGAGAGAGAAAGTCAGAAAGAAGAAAACAGTAAATAAGAAAAGACAGGAAGAGGGCACGGGGAAGAAAGAAAAAGGAAGGGAGGAAGGAGATAGGAAACACAGAAAGACAGAAGGAAAGAAGAAATAAGGAAAGAAAAGACAGGCAGAAAGAAAGAGAATGAGAAAAAGGAAGGAAGGATGGAAGCAGAAAGAAAGAAGAAAGAAAGAAAGACAGACAGAGACAGAAGGAGGGAAAGAAAGAAAAGAAAAAGAAAGGAAGTTAAGAGAGAAAAAGAAAGAGCACGGAAAGATGGAAAGAGAAAAAGATAGAGAGAAGGAAGGAGAGAGACAGTATAGAAAGAGACAGAAAGGAAGAAGGAAGGAGAGAGAAAGGAGAGAATGAGAAAGAAAGAAGGTAGGAAAGTAGAAAGGGGGAAGAAAGATGGAAAAAACAGAGATAGAAACACAGGATAACAGGAGAAAGGAAGAGAGGAAAGAAATACGGAAGGAAGGAAGGCAGGCAGGCAGGAAGGAAGACAGGAAGACTGAAAGAAGGAAAGAACAAAGAAGTAAAGAAAAGGCAGAAGGAGGAAGAGAAAGAAAGAAAGGGGGGGGGGAGAGATGATAGGATGAGAAAACCTTTCTGTCGTGGAATCATAAAACCCCTTCCTATCTTAGGATCATGAAACCCAGGGTGGAACTATGATACACTTCACATTCTCAGAGCACGCCGGCTGGTGAAACAAAGAAAGAAGTCAGGGACAGAGAGAACACATTCACGGGGCCTGGCCGGGGGCCAGGGTGGGGCGGCCCGAGGCTGTCGCCAGAGCCATCTCTGTGGCAGGACGTCGCAACACGCCTACCGGATTTTCCCATAACGCTCGCCCGCCGCCAGGTGACCCCCGTCATCCACCGATCCAAGTGTCAGCCTGGAAAGGACGGGCTCCCTCGTGGGGGAGGGAGCGTGGGGGCGGGAGTGGGTACACACTGGGTCGCAGGCCTCCTCCCGGCCCCTCTCGGACCACGTCTCTCAGCCCTCGGGCACACTCCCCACCACTAGTCGACCAGAGAGCCCCCGGGGGCGGGGGGCCGGAGGGGGGCGTCCACGGCAGGGAGAGAGGACAGGGACCCATCGGCCCGTGCTAGATGCCACGGGTGGAGGCAGGACCTGCTGAAGACACACGAACAGTACGGAGAGGTTCAGAGCGGGGCCTAGGCGCAGCCACTCACGATGATCTCACAGTTGGACTATCTGTCACGGTGGACCGAAGCGCATGAAGTGGGCGCTCCCGGAAACGGCGTGTGTGTGTGTGTGTGTGTGTGTGTGTGCGCGCGCGCGCGCGCGCGCGTGTGCCTGTGTGTGGGAGGGAGAGAGAGAGAGAGAGAGAGAGAGAGAGATGGGAGAAGACGGTCGGTACATTCACTCACTCCTGTACCCGGGCCAGTCGTTTCTCCCGAAGGACAGAAATCCATAAAACACCCACGTCTAAAGAGTGTTTACACAGAGCTAACCCTAGGTCGAATCAGTCTGGAGTCGAGTGCGGGGAATCCTATGGTCCCAAACTGGGACTCCAGTCCCGGCCCCATAGCAAAAGGGGGTCATTTCTCAGAAAACGCACGCACACAGAATCGGGTAACGTTTATACAATTTTATACCGTGGTAGTGACTTCCTTCCCCGCCCCCGTGTTCTTAGGATCGGTCTCACTACATAGTACTTTTTTTTTTTTTTTCTGAGCTTTATTTTATTTTATTTTATTTTACTGTCATTTCGTTAGAGATGATGGGGAGGGGTGGCGGGGGAGCAGGGCATAGTTCACTCACTGGAAGCCTCAAACTCCTGGGCTCCAGCGATCCTCCTTCCTCAGCCTCCCAAATCGCTGGGGCTACAGGCGTGTGCCACCATGCCCGGCTAATTTTTTTCTATTTTTGGTAGAGACGGGGGTCTTGCTTTTGCCGAGGCAGGTCTCGAACTCCTGACCTCAAGCGGTCGGTCCTCCTCCCCGCCTTGGCCTAGGATTACAGGCGTGAGTCACCAAGCCTGGCCTGGATCGGTTTTTAATAGGTAAGGTCTACGAGACATCCCAGTCCAAACATCGATTCGGTGGGTCTCTACAGGACTCCGGGCGGAGATCCGATCTGGGGTTTACAACGTGGAGAATTAAGGCCTGGCTAGCAAAGAGCCCAGTGACTGAAGAGGGACGATGCTCGTCAGTCGTACAGAGCCTGAAAAGATGCAACACGGGGAAACGTTTCCAGGTTCCTCTCAGAAGAGGATGTCAGATGAGATGCCGAAACGAAAAGAATGGGTTCAAGCCAAAAGGAAAAATAGATAAATAAGTCAATAAATAAAACTACGGGAGACAGCCAGGAGACACTGTTTCCTCAGAAATGGCTAGGAAGCCTCCCAGGATAACCTGGATAGCAGCATATGTTCCTCCTCCTCCTCCGGCTCCCTCTCTTGTGTTCGTGTTTGTTTTCTGTAAACGCCAAGATGGGGCAGGGGTGGGGGACACCACGCCGGGTGGGCGAGCAGATCACCCTTCCCACCACAGGAGGGAGCACACACACACACACACACCCACCCACCCACCCCAGGTCATCACTCTGTAGTTCCGCGTGAGTGAGGTGAGGCCCGGAACGGTGCTAGTAGCTTTCCAAGTGGTCAAAAAGAATGCACAATAACTGGACCGAGGCCTGTCTGGACGCTGTAAAGGCCCACTTGAAAACTTATGCTTGCTCGCTAGGTGACCGATGTCCGCTTGACCTATGTCTGTAATTGGAAATACGTACCTTGCGGAGATAAAACAAAGCAATTAACTTGTAACTAAGTGTTTAAACTTTCCAGCTGCCTGTCGTAAAATTGATTGTGCTTGCTTAACGCCTGAAAGAATGTTCCTTAATTGGAGCTATCTGTTTCTGTAAACCTGCTCGCTTAAAGACTGTAACCGAAACGAAACGGGGCCCGAGGCTGGTCCCGGACCACACAGCTGCGGAGTAGGTGGTATAGTGTTGTTTCAACCGCCGTGCCTAAAGTCACGGAGCTCTAGCTTAGGATAGTCTGAAACCTTCCTGCTTTTTTCGGCTCGGGGCCATTCTCTGTACCTGTACCCTAACAGGGCAGGGGGTGGTCGCTGGCCAGCTAATGTGGACTCATGACTTGGCTCAATTCGGTCTCTAGGTTGTCCTGTCTCGCACTCCGTACTATAACAGATGCCACACCGGTTCAACCCAGCTCTGAAGGAAAGAAATGCCGAGCGTTCCACTAGCCGGAGGAAGGCAAAACGCACCTCTGCCTTCCTCTGAGGGCACGTCTGAGTGAACGGGTCGTTCTCCCTGCCCGTCACCCCAAGCCCCTCATCCCGGACCCCACCACACCCGGCCTTGACCTCCTCGGCCCTGCCCACCAGGCCCCATCATGGCCTCTGGAGCCTGGGCTCTCTCTCTCTCCAGGCACTGGCACTGCCCCCCGCCCCCACCCCGGGACCTGAGATCCAGGGCCTCTGTCTCCCAGGCCTCCCAGCTGTCTTGACTTGCGGACTCAGTGCCTGCTCTGCCAGAGAGACCTCTTGCTGCGGGGTGGCTCTCAGTGGCTGCATCTCAGCGGTCTAACGTGTCCCCCACCATCCACGTGGCCGCCGGCGTCAGGCTTCGGTGCCGTAGTGCCACCCTGCCTCCCTTCCGGGGGAATCCCACGCTGCCTCAGGCCCATTATGACCTGGAAGAGGCTGCACCTGTGGGGTCTGCCCATTTCCACTACCCCCCCCCCACACACGTCACCCCCCGGTCCCCCCATAGGGGTTAGGAAGAAGGCAACACTTTCTGGTACAAGGGTTGAACTGAAGGGGCGAGTGAGTGGCCACCTGGCAGGGGCATCGCAAC
Organism: Eulemur rufifrons; assembly: GCF_041146395.1. Classification (NCBI taxonomy): domain Eukaryota; kingdom Metazoa; phylum Chordata; class Mammalia; order Primates; family Lemuridae; genus Eulemur; species Eulemur rufifrons. The sequence continues at coordinate 7,402 of NW_027183284.1, read as the reverse complement.
AGATGGCTGAAGAAGTCAGCCGCCGAGTGCAGAAATGTCACGGAACTTGGGGTGCCACTGCCTTGCTGAGATAGGGCCAGGGCAGGCTTTAAAAGGCTAAAATTCTGCCTGCCTTTGGTACGTTAATACAGAACCCATGGTCCTTTCTAATTTTTGATTCCCGGAGAGGCAGGAAGTATTCCAAATGGCCACGCCATGGCTTTTCTAAATTGCCCACAAGGCCTTCTCCGACCCAGCGGGTCAGGGGTTTGCTTTGGTGTTACATCGTGGTAAAAGAGACATCCCACAGCAGTGACCATGTCCATCGACTCCGTCGGCGCTCTCAGGCTCGTAGTCCCACTTTTCAGACAAGCCTGGATGGCCACTCCGTGTCACTCTTTGCCAAATGCCAGCCACTCTCCTCCCCGCCCCGCATCCCCCATTTGGCCACCACAACTCTTCATCCCCAGGCGCCCTCCGGTAAAGTGTGCTCCTGTCTGTACACCTACTCCGTTGGGGGCGGGGGGGGGGGGCCGGAAGTTGGCACAAGAGGTGGCTGGTGGCCGGAGCAGGCCCGCCACCTTGAGTGTGTGGAACAGCGCTGAGGATTTCCTAAGGGAAGAAAGAGGGTGGGGAGAGCGAGAGAGCATCTCCTCCTCGTGAACCTCACAGATGATTGAGGACAAACAGGCCTGCACGGGGAGGGGGGGGGCAGGGAGGGTGCCGAGTCTGCACCAGAGAAAATGGCTTTGTGGGGGGGTGGGAGGGGAAGAGGGCAGAAAGATTTTCTGTCTTTTTAAAACTTCCCCCAGGCTTTTGGGAACTTGCAGCCCGGCCTGCATCCCTGAGGCACGTTAACTCTTTGGTTATAACTCCAGGTGGCCCCCAGGGTGGGCGGCCCACAGAGTTCAAGGGATTTCTTCTCAGCAGAGACGGGACCTTTAGAACAGCTAACTGCAGTAATTGCCTGAAGCTGAGAACCAACCCTCCCTCCTTTAAAACCTCTGTATTTCTGCCTAGGCCTATGTTCACGAAATTTGGGGGTTTGAGACTGAGAAGCTCTACCCTATTTATTTCCTCCTTTGTCAGCAAAGTAGACTCTCTGTTTTCTTACTCCTCATACCGCTTGTCCTCGTTATTCGGCCTCGTGGACAAGCAGCTGAGCTTTCGGTCACAAGTCCACACCCCAGGGTGGAGGGGTCCAATCCACCCCTGTCCAGACCTGGGCCCTTCCTGCCTCCCTCTCGAGACGATCTGTTTGGCAGCCCAGCCGCCTTGGACTGGGCCACAAGGAGGACACAAAGTAAAGACCCAGCCCCCCCGCCCCCCCCCCCCACACACACACACGGCAGTGGCGGTGGGTGGCAGTTCTCCAAGGGTTTGGGGCTTTTCCTGAGGCAGGAGACGGAGGGGACTGATTTCTTTAGAGCTCCGTCCCCTCCCCCATGCGCTGTGCCGCCTGGAAGCGGCAGCTCGCGGGGCGGGGTCGGGGCTGAAAGCGGCTCCGCCCGAGAGAAGCCCGAGGCGGCTACGTGCAAGCGCGCATGCGCAGTCAGCTCGCGGGGCGGGGTCGCGGCTGAAAGCGGCTCCGCCCGAGAGAAGCCCGAGGCGGCTACGTGCGAGCGCGCATGCGCAGTCAGCGCAGTGAGTGGAGGAGGGGTGGAAAACGGCGGAAGGGCTCCGCCGGGGGCCCGGCCATCTGTGCGGCCGGGCTAGGGGTTTGCCTCTTGGGCCGGGAGCTCGTACCCCGCCCCCAGCCCGCAGGCAATCCCGAGGGGCAGAAGCACGACTTGCTGGGCACCTCCTCGGGCGAAGCGGTCGCGGTGGCTGGGTTACGTGGGGCCCAGACGAGTCTCTGGTTCTGGGAGCGGCACCTCCCCCACGCGCCTCTCCTCTTGGGCCTTCACCCCTCCCCCCCCCCCCCCCCCGCTCCGGCCCCAGGGGATGGGAGGAGTGGGGGGCAGGGAGACGACCTCAGGGAGGAGCCAGACCAACTGAATGAAAGCTTTTCATGAACTCGTGTGTCTTTGCCAGGGAAACACCATTTCTGGAGTCTATGAACTAAAATAAAATCTTAAGCCGCCCCCCGCCCGCCACCGCCAGCTGACCCGTCCCGTGGTTGGCCCAGGGAACCCTAGAAAAACCCTTAAACCTGAGCTGCTGCCCCGCAAGGACAGGGGAAGTCAGACACCCCTCCCTGATGGAGTCAGATTTTATAACAATGAGATACTGAATGTCCGACGGGCCTAAGGCCAGGCAAGACAAAGCTTAACGCATATCTAGCAGGCCAACCGTTTACTGAACTACAGGGCACTTGAGTTTTGGGTAAACTGTCCAGTGGCTTGTCTGTGATTAGCAGACCTCCTTACCTTAACTGAAAACATGATGCAAAGCCTTTAGGCAGAGGTTCATTTATGTCATCAATTGCAAATCAAAGAATCTTTAAACCCAGCTGTAAACCTGTAAACACCGCACCCTCCCTCCCCCGCCCCCCCCCAACTGCCAGATGTCCTGCCTTTTCAGCCCAGACCAATGTACCCCTTCCATGTTTTGATTTGTGATTTTACATGTAATTCCTGTCTCCCTAAAATGTATGAAGCCAAACTGTAACCCACCCCACCACAATGGGTCCGCTTGCTCAAGGCTTCTTGGGCGTAGCTCTCTGGGCCATGATCACGGCCGTTGGGCTCAGAATAAAACTCTTTAAATTATTTTGCAGTGATTTGGGGTTCTTTTCCATGGACGAGTCAATCGTGTTCACATTATTTTAGCCTTGGGAGCTTTTTCTTTTCTATTATGTCTGATCCTGATCGCTAGCCAGGTATTCATTCATATTTTTGGTTGGTGGTGGTGCTCAAGCTCGTCTTTGTACATCCCAGATTGGCGTAAGCCACCGTGAATATGTTTTACACCTTCCAAGAGCTAGCGCTTATTGCCGTATCATAACCAGGGCTCGCAGCAATTTTTCTTTTTTTTTTTTTAAAGCTGCTTCCACTTTCCACCTAGGTATACATACGAGTATCCCCTTTAAATGAATGCTTGCATCGAGGAACCAGGAAGTGGTTTTTGTTGTTGTTGCTGTTGTTGTTTTCCCCCAGTCATTTATCTGCTCCTCAACCCTCATTATTTATCACACACACACACACACACCCCCACCCCATCTCTGTAGAAAAGCTCACGGAGATTGTTCATCCACCGCGTGCTTTCTGTTGACAGTATCTGAGACGATAAGGAGCACCATGCATTCTGTTCTAAGAGAAAAATTGCATATATCAGTATGATTATATTTTACTTCTTGTGTGAATTTAGTGGATCTCATAAAAGCTGATCTTGATTTTCACAGCAGAGAAAAGTGGGCTTCTGTTTTGGTTTTGTTTTTGTTTTTCTGGAGGGGTGGTGTCTTCACATAAGTGATCATCTTTACAAGTATGCTATATGCGAGAAATTTCAGAAAGCTGCAAAGAGTGACTTGTTGACAATGCTTGCATTGAATGATGTATCTGAATCTGTGAATCGAAGGGGTCAGCATCTGACCAGAAAGCACTGTTAGAAGAAGAGGGGTTTCGGGTCTTTTCCTAAATTGTATCTGCCTAAGGCGGAAAATATTTCTGTTTCCCTATGACATGGTATTTTCCTCACAAGCAGTGTTAATGGCTCCATATGTCTCTAGACTGGCTGCAGAGCAGAGACTCCATGGTCTCCACTACTTGACTCTGTCTGTCCAAGAATGGCCTCCACAGCTCTCCTCTGTGAGATATCCACTCTCAGAGGTGGCACGGTATGGTGGGTAGGGGGATATGCTGGATTTTGAAAACTCAGAGTTTGAACTCCAGTGCTTTATTTCTTAGCAACATGAACTTTGTCAGATCACATCACCCTGCTGAAGCCCAGTCACCTAAAGGGTAGAAAATGCAATGGATAGATTGACGCTTCTCTTCTCTTCTCCTCTCTTCTTTCTCTCTTTCTTTCTTTCCTTGTGTCTTCCTGTCTCTGTCTCTCTCTCTCTCTCTCTCTCTCTCTCTCTTTCTTTTTGTCTTTTTCTTTTTTTTCTTTTGACGGGCCCTCACTCTGTTTCCCAGACTAAAGTGCAGTAGCATCATCATAGATCACTGCAACTTCAAACTCTTGGCCTCAAGCGATCCTTTCCCCCTAGGCTTCCCAAAGTGCTAGGATGCAGTTTTATTTTTATCTGTGACACCATGGGAGGAAATATCTTTTAGGGTCATAGGGTCAGAAATTTAGATCTCTTCTTTGAACTCATGGTAGCGGCTAACTGGGATTTTCAGTGTGTAAACGTAAGCCACTTGTAATTTCACCAGTACTCCCGTTACTTGTCATCTATTCAGGAGGTGAACTCTTCTTCCCCTACCATCTACTGTTCAAACGCGTTGGCCACAAGGATAATTTGAATATCAGATTCAGAGCACAAATAATTAAGGTCCTGTAGCGTTAATAAGTAAAAGGGGCCACACACAAACCTGTGGAAGTCTGTGTCCCTTCCAGTTTTTTTGTTTGTTTGTTTGTTTTTGGGTCCCCCCCCCCCCCCCGAGACTGAGTCTCACTCTGTTGCCCGGGCTAGAGTGAGTGCCGTGGCGTCAGCCTAGCTCACAGCAACCTCAAACTCCTGGGCTCAGTCGATCCTCCTGCCTCAGGCTCCCCAGGAGCTGGGACCACAGGCATGTGCCACCATGCCCGGCTAATTTTTTTCTATATATTTTTAGTTGTCTGGACAATTTCTTTCTATATTTTTAGTAGAGACGGGGGCGGGGGGTCTCACTCTCGCTCGGGCTGGTCTCGAACTCCTGACTTTGAGCGATCCTCCCGCCTCGGCCTCCCAGAGTGCTAAGTTTACAGGCCTGAGCCAACGCATCCGGCCTGTGTCCATTCTTTAATGTTGTGTGTTGCTCAGTTATGAAAAGGCAAGGGAACATAAAATCCGAGTTTTAGGGATGACTTATAGGCTCAGTATTCTTTTTTTTTTTTTTTTTTTTTGCCTCCTCTAAGCCTATGTGAATATCAAGGAGGGTAAAAAATTCAGTGTTCTCAGTTCAGTGCCCAACCAACCTCTGTTTCCAGAGTAAAAATTGAGCATCCTATTACACCTTTATTTCCCTTTGGTATGCTAAGGCCCAACTCGGCAGAGAGGTCACTGTTTATTCTCTTGGCTAAGATCACATGTGCCATAGTCTGTCTGCTTTGTCTCCTTTAGGGGTAATCATCCAATCTTACCCGGGCCCCTCACATCCTCGTGACAATAGGCCTCCTTGGTTTACTGAAATAGAAAAGACCGGCTCATCAGCAATGTTTGATCGGTTGCTTCAGAAACAAATGTTGTTCTGCTTTCTTTACTATGTTTTTTTTTTTTTTTTCCTTCTTTCTTCCGTCAGACCCAATCCGATATAGGTGGGAGAGAAGGTAACCGGAGCCTCTTGAAAAACCGAAGTGAACCAAAGCGAGCTCACAGATTCAGATAGAAATCAGGAGGAAGAAAAATTGAGAGATAACATGGATTTTCTGTCTAGCGGGTGTTCTCACACTTCAATTTTACCAGAAGCGTTAGGTAGGATGACGATGACGATAATTGTGACAAACACTATTCTCATTGGACAGATAAGGAGGCAGGCTCAGAGTGACGAGTAACCTGGGCCTAAATAGATCGCTAAGAAGCATCATAGTGTGTTCCTTGGTTACGCTGTTTTGTGAAGCTCAAAAAGTTTGGGGTGCGCGTGCGCGTGCGTCCATGTGCGTACGCAATCATAGGTGTTCTAGTAAAACGGATATGAGGTAGGATTTCCCATACCTTCAATGATTTCATGTCCTGCAGGAACATAATGTTCCGGGATCAGGTTTTTATTCTGCCTTCTGTGCCACATGCTCAACATGCCTGTGACTTTACAGCCGAGACTTGCTCAGGGGGAGCCCATTCTCATCTTCTGGGAGGTTCTGCTAATCTTTAAAAGACAAGGACATAGGAAGATGATCCTATAACAACGACTGTGACCACGATTAAAGGCTTACTGTTTACCACGCGTGCTTCTGTGGGCTTTGCCTGCATTTGCTTTTTCACTCTGCACAATATCCCTGTGGGGTAGGCACCATGATTTCTGCATTTGCAGATGAAGAGGCTGAGGCTCAAGAGGATGTATGACTCGCCAAGTTACCAAACACGGAGTGTCGTCCAGGTAGCCAGTCCAGGCCCCCCGGCTCTGCAGCCACTCTGCAATGCTGATTCTGAGCCTGACCGTTTCATCACTGGTGGCTCCCTGAGAACCTTGACTCGGCCCCCTTCCTCAGTTCACTTGGGAAACATATTCATGTGTGTGTATTTCTCTCCTTCCCTCTCCCACCCCCCCCCCCCGTTTTAGTTTTTATTATTTTGAAAAGTGCATAGAACGATAAAAACTTTAAAAGTAGGAAAAAGCTTACGGAACACATAAGGACACAGAGAAAGAAAATATCTGTGTACAACAGTGCAACGCATTTGTGTTTTAAGTCGTGGTGTTGCAAAAGAGTCCAAAAGTTTAAAAGAAAGAAAAACAAACAAACAAACAAAAAAAAAAAAGCCAAACCACCATGGAAAAGTTTATGAAGTGAAAACACTTACAGTAAGCTAAGGTTAATGTATTATTGAAGAAAGAAATTTCTAAAGGTAAATGTCGTGTGGCCTAAGTGTCCAGGGTTTATGAAAACCTACAGTAAGTAATGTCCTAGGCCTTCACATTCACTCACCACTCACCGCCAACTCACAGACTCACCCAGAGCAACCTCCCGCCCGCCCTGCAAGCTCCATTCACCGTAAGTGCCCTGGCCAGGTGTCCCACTGCACAGAAACCTATTAGACTGCATTTCTTCCCATTACTATCAGTAGTTGTACATTTCTTAGGACTGTAGGCCTACGATACACCTCCAGGCATAGTTAGGGGTTGGGAAGAGGAGGGAAGAGGCCATTCTTCATTTATTTTTTTTTTTTTTTTTGTTGAGACAGAGTCTCACTTTGTTGCCCAGGCTAGAGTGAGTGCCGTGGCGTAGCTCACAGCAACCTCAAACTCCTGGGCTTAAGCGATCCTACTGCCTCAGCCTCCCGAGTAGCTGGGACTACAGGCATGCGCCACTATGCCCGGCTAATTTTTCTATATAGATTTTTAGGTGTCCATATAATGTCTTTCTATTTTTAGTAGAGACGGGGTCTCGCTCAGGCTGGTCTCGAACTCCTGACCTTGAGCAATCCACCCGCCTCGGCCTCCCAGAGTGCTAGGATTACAGGCGTGAGCCACCGCGCCCGGCCCATTCTTCATTTATTAATTGGGTAGCATGGGGGCAGGGGAGGCAGTTTCCTCCTTCTCCCCCTCTTGTTTTTCTTTATTCCTCTCCCAGTTCCCCCTTCCATCGTCTCGATGGATTTGGATGAGACGTAGACATTTTC
>NW_027183283.1:0-30357 GCF_041146395.1 Eulemur rufifrons | reverse complement strand
TAGTGTTTAGAGGCTTGTAAAGCTGTCCCGAGTGTTGCTTTCTCTAGGTGACTGTAAGCTATCCTATATAACACTCTCGAACTCCTTCCAAACTGCAGTTTAGCATCCCCACAACACATCACCCCATAGTTTCTTTCTCTGCATGAATGTAAGCGTTTGTATATGACTCTGGTACGTCTTTCAAAATACAATTTAGCAGACCTAAAAATCACCCGCCAAGAGTTGTTTTCTCTAAGTGACTGTCAGCTTTCGAACTTCTTCTAGTCTATAGTTTAGCATGCCTGCACTACAGCACCCCGTATTTGCTTTCTCTGTGTTAATTTAAGCGTTAGTATTTGTCTCTCGTACCTCTTCCAAAGTAGAGTTTAGTATGCTCAAAAACGGCCACCCCAACGTTGCTTTCTCTGAGTGAATGTAAGCGTTCCTGTATATGATTCGAACACTTCATTGAAAATAGAGTTTAGCAGGCCTACGAACCACCCCCAGAGAGTTGCTTTCTCTAAATGAATGTAAGCTTTCCAGATATGACTCTCGAGCATCCTCCAATCTATCGTTTAGTAGGCATACAAACATCACTCCATAGTTGCTTTCTCTGCATGAATGTAAGCGTTCCTATATATGATTCTCGTCCTTCTTCCAAACTAGAGTTTAGTATGCCTACAAACCACAACTCCATCGTTGATTTCTCCGAGTGAATGTACCCAGTCCCCCATATGATTCTCCCCCTTCTTCCAAAGTAGAGTTTTGCAGGCCTACAAACCATCCCCCAAAAGTTGGTTTCTATAAATGACGGTACGCTTTCCTATATATTTCTCTTTAACTTCTTGCAAAATAGAGATTAGCATGGCTACAAAAAAGCCACCCCATAATTGCTTTCTCTGCATGAATGTAAGCGTTCCCATATATCATTCTCCTACTTCTTCCAAACTAGAGTTCAGTATGCCTACAAACCACTACACCATCGTTGCTTTCTCTGAGTGAATGTAAGCCTTCCCATATATGACTCTCACTCCGAAACCAAAATAGAGTTTAGCACGCCTAATTCCACACCCAGAGATTTGCTTTAAGCGAATCTAAGCTTTCTTATATGTGATTCTCAAACTTCGTCCAAACTAGAGTTTAGCATGCCTAGAAAACACCACCCCAGAGTTGCTTTCTCTGCATGAATATAAGCGTTTGAATATATGACTCTGGTATTTCTTTCAAAATACAATTCAGCAGACCGAAAAATCCACCGCCAAGAGTTGCTTTCTCTAAGTGACTGTCTGCTTTCGAACTTCTTCCAAACTATATTTTAGCAGGCCTACAAAACACCACCCCATAGTTGCTTTCTCTGCATCCATATAAGCGTTCATATATATGACTCTAGTACTTCTTCCAAACTGGAGTTAGTATACCTACAAACTGGCACCCCAATTTACCTTTCTCTGAGTGAATGAAGCGTATCCATGTATGCCTCTTTCAATTCATCCAAATTAGAGTTTAGCGGCTTACAAACCACCTCCTGTGAGTTGCTTTCTCTAGGTGACTGTAAACTTTCCTATATAAGACTTTCGAAATTCTTCCAAACTACAGTTTAGCATGCCAACAATACAGCGTCCCATCGTTGATTTCTCTGAGTCAACATAAGCGTTCCCATATATGACTCTCACTCTTTTTCCAAAATAGAATTTAGCAGACCTACACACCAGCCCCCGATTGTTCCTTTCTCTATGTGACTCTAATTTTCCCCAGATATGACTCTCGAACTTCCTCCAAACTACAGATTATGATGATTACATACGCCACCCCACAGTTGCTTTCTCTGCGTGAATGTAACCGTTCATATATGACTCTCCTACTTCTTCGAACTACAGTTGTTATTCCTACAAACCACCACGACAAAGTTCTTTCTCTGAGTGAATGCAAGCGTTCTCACACTTCATCCAAATCACAGTTTAGCAGACCTACCAAGAAACTACAGAGAGTTGTTTTCTCTGTGTCACTGTAATCTTTCCTATATAAGGCTCTCGAACTTCTTCCAAACCACAGTTTAGCATGCCAACAAAATACGACCACAGAGTTGCTTTCTCTGCGTGAATGTAAACATTCGTATATATGACTCTCCTACTTCCTCCAAAATACAGTTTAGAATGCTTAAAAACCAGCCACCCAAACGTTGCATTCTCTGAGTGAATGTAAGCGTTCCCATGTTTGACTCTCACAATTGCTGCTAATTAGTGTTTAGAGGCTTGTAAAGCTGTCCCGAGTGTTGCTTTCTCTAGGTCACTGTAAGCTATCCTATATAACACTCTCGAACACCTTCCAAACTGCAGTTTAGCATCCCCACAACACATCACCCCATAGTTTCTTTCTCTGCATGAATGTAAGCGTTTGTATATGACTCTGGTACGTCTTTCAAAATACAATTTAGCAGACCTAAAAGTCACCCGCCAAGAGTTGCTTTCTCTAAGTGACTGTCAGCTTTCGAACTTCTTCCAATCTATAGTTTAGCATGCCTGCACTACAGCACCCCGTATTTGCTTTCTCTGTGTTAATGTAAGCGTTAGTATTTGTCTCCCGTACCTCTTCCAAAGTAGTGTTTAGTATGCTCAAAAACGGCCACCCCAACGTTGCTTTCTCTGAGGGAATGTAAGCGTTCCTGTATATGATTCGAACACTTCATTGAAAATAGAGTTTAGCAGGCCTACGAACCACCCCCAGAGAGTTGCTTTCTCTAAATGACTGTAAGCTTTCCAGATATGACTCTCAAACATCCTCCAAACTATCGTTTAGTAGGCATACAAACATCACTCCATAGTTGCTTTCTCTGCATGAATGTAAGCGTTCCTATATATGATTCTCGTCCTTCTTCCAAACTAGAGTTTAGTATGCCTACAAACCACAACCCCATCCTTGATTTCTCTGAGTCAATGTACGTGGCCCCAATATGACTCTCCCCCTTCTTCCAAAGTAGAGTTTTGCAGGCCTACCGTCCATCCACCGAAAGTTGGTTTCTATAAATGAGTGTACGCTTTCCTATATAACTTCTTCTAAACTAGAGGTTAGCATGGGTACAAAAAAACCACCCCATAATTGCTTTCTCTGCATGAATGTAAGCGTTCTCATATATCATTCTCCTACTTCTTCCAAACTAGAGTTCAGTATGCCTACAAACCACCACACCATCGTTGCTTTCTCTGAGCGAATGTAAGCCTTCCCATATATGACTCTCACTCTGAAACCAAAATAGAGTTTAGCACGCCTACATTCCACACCCAGAGATTTGCTTTAAGCGACTAAGCTTTCTTATATGTGATTCTCAAACTTCGTCCAAACTAGAGTTTAGCATGCCTAGAAAACACCACCCCAGAGTTGCTTTCTCTGCATGAATGTAAGCGTTTGTATATATGACTCTGGTACTTCTTTCAAAATACAATTTAGCACACCGAAAAATGAACCGCCGAGAGTGGCTTTCTCTAAGTGACTGTCTGTTTTCGAACTTCTTCCAAATTATATTTTAGCATGCCTACAAAACACCACCCCATAGTTGCTTTCTCTGCATCAATATAAGCGTTCATATATATGCCTCTCTCACTTCATCTAAATTAGAGTTTAGCAGGCCTACAAACAACACCCCGTGAGTTGCTTTCTCTAGGTGAGTGTAAACTTTCCTATATAAGAATCTCCAACTTCTTTCAAACTACACCATGCCAACAAAACACCACGCAGTGGTTGCTTTCTATGAGTGAACATAAGCGTTCCCATATATGACTCACACTCTGTTTCCAAAATAGAATTTAGCAGATCTACAAACCAACCCAGGATGGTTCCTTTCCCTAAGTGACTGTAATTTTCCCCAGATATGACTCTCGCACTTCCTCCAAACTACAGATTAACATGCATACATCGCCACCCCACAGTTGCGTTCTCTGCGTGAATGTAACGGTTCATATATATGACTCTCCTACTTCTTCCCAACTACAGTTATTATGCCTTCAAACCATCACCATGTTTCTTTCTCTAAGTGAATGAATGCAAGTGTTCTCACATTTCATCCAAGTTAGAGTTTAGCAGGCCTACCAATAAACTTCCGAGAGTTGTTTTCTCTGTGTCACTGTAATCTTTCCTATATAAGACTCTCGAACTTCTTCCAAACCACAGTTTAGCATGCCAACAAAATACGACCCCAGAGTTGCTTTCTCTGCCTGAATGTAAGCGTTCATATACATGACTCTCGTACTTCCTCCAAAATACAGTTTAGAATGCCTACAAACCACCACCCAAACGTTGCGTTCTCTGAATGAATGAAAGCATTCCCATGTTTGACTCTCACAATTGATGCAAAGTAGAGTTTAGCAGGCCAAGAAAGGCTCTCCCGAGAGTTACTTTCTCTAGGTGACTGTAAGCATTCCTAAATAAGACTCTCCAACTTCTTCCAAACTACAGGTTAACATGCCCACAAAACATCACCCCATGGTTTTTTCTTTGCATGAATGTAAGCATTAGTATATATGACTCTGGTACTTCTTTCAAAATACAATTTAGCAGATCTAAAAATCACCCACCAAGAGTTGCTTTCTCTAAGTGACTGTTCAGGTTTAGAACTTCTTCCAAACTATAGCATGCTTACAAAACACCACCCCGTAGTTGCTTTCTCTGTGTGAATGTAAGCCTTCCCAAATATCATTCTCGTACTTCTTCCAAACTATTTAGTATGCCTACAAAAACCACCCCAGTGTTGTTTCTCTGAGGGAATGTAAGCGGTCCCATGTTTGACTCTCACACTTCATCCAAATTAGAGTTTAGCATGTGTACAAAAAAAATCTCCCGAGAGTTGCTTTCCCTAAGTGACGGTAATCTTTCCTGTATAAGGTTCTCCAACTTCTTCCAAACTGCAGTTTAGCATGCCTACAAAACCTGATGCCATAAGTGCTTTCTCTGTGTGAATGTAAGTGTTCCTATATAGGACTCTCGTACTTCTTCCAAACTACAGTTTAGTATGCCCTACAAACCACCACCCAAACGTTGTTTTCTCTGAGTGAATGTAAGCGTTCCCATATATGACTCTCACACTTCAACCAAAATAACTATGTCAACCAAAATAACTCTACATTCCACACCCAGAGAGTTGCTTTCTCTACGTGACTTTAAACTTTCCTATATATGACTCTCAAACTTCGTCCAAACTAGAGTTTTGCACCCTACAAAACACCACCCCATAGTTGCATTCGGTGCTGGAATGTAAGCGGTTCTACATGTGATTCTCTTGCTTCTTCCAAATTACAGGTTAGTATGCCTAGGAACCACAACCACAACGTTGCTTTCACTGAGTTCCCATATATTATTCTAACACTTCATTGAAAATAGAGTTTAGCAGGCCTACGAAACACCCCCGAGAGTTGCTTTCTCTAAGTGACTGTAAGCTTCCCAGATATGGCTCTCGAACTTCCTCCAAACTATATTTTAGTAGGCATACAAACATCACTCCATAGTTGCTTTCTCTGCGTGAAGGTAAGCTTTCCTATATACGATTCTCGTACTTCTTCCAAACTAGAGTTGACTATGCCTACAAATCACAATCCCATCGTTGATTTCTCTGAGTGAATGCACGCGGTCCCCAATATGACTCTCCCCCTTCTTCCAAACTGGAGTTTTGCAGGTGTACAAAACATCCCCCGAGAGTTGGTTTCTATGACTGTACCCTTTCCTATATATTACTGCTTAACTTCTTCCAAACTAGAGATTAGCATGGCTACAAAAACGCCACCCCATAATTGCTTTCTCTACGTGAATGTAAGCATTCCCATATATCATTCTCCTACTTCTTCCAAACTAGAGTTTAGTATGCCTACAAACCACCACGCCGTCGTTGCTTTCTCTGAGGGAATGTAAGCCTTCCCATATATGACTCTCACTCTTAAACCAAAATAGAGTTTAGCAGGCCTACATTCCACACCCAGAGATTTGCTTTCTCTAAGTGACTCTAAGCTTTCTTATATGTGATTCTCAAACTTCATCCAAACTAGAGTTTAGCATGCCTATAAAACACCACCCCATAGTTACTTTCAGTGCGTCAAAATGTGTGTGCTCCTATATGTGATTCTCCTGCTTCTTCTAAACTGCAGTTTAGTAAGCCTACAAACAACCCCATCGTTGCTTTCTCTGAGTGAATGTAAGCGTTCTCATATATGATTCTCACACTTCAACTAAAACAAGGTTTTGCAGGCCTACAAACCACCCGCCAAGACTTGCTTCTTCAAAGTGGCTGTTACCTTTCCTATATAGGACTCTGGAACTTCTCCCAAGCTAGACTTTAATATGTCTACCTGACACTACTCCGTAGTTGCTCTCGCTGTGTGAATGTAAGCGTTCCTATATATGAGTCTTGTACTTCTTCCTAACTAGCATCTGGCATGCCAAAATAACACTCCCCCATAGTTGCTTTCTTTGAGTCAATGTAAACATTCCTATATATGTCTCTCGCACTTCTTCCAAACTAGAGTTGAATAAGTCTACAAACAAATCCCCGACAGCTGTTTTCTCTGAATGAATTTAAGCGTTCCTATATATGACTATGGCACTTCCTCCAAACTAGAGTTTAGCAAGTCTACACTCCACCCCTGTTCGTTGCTTTCTCTAAGTTACTGTAAGCTTTCTTATACATGGCTCTCGAAATTTTCCAAACTAGAGTTAGCATGCCTACTATACACCTACACATAATTGCTTTGTCTGAGTGAATATAAGCCTTCCTATATATGACTGTCGCACTTTTTCCAAATTAGAGTGTAGCCAGCCTGGAAAGCACCCCTTATAGTTGCTTTCATTGAGTGAATGTTAACATTCCTATGTATGACTCTCGCAACTTTTCCAATCTAAGATTTTAGCAATGCTACAAATCCCCCGCCGAGAGTTCCTATACATAACTGTCCTCTTTTTCCAAGCTAGAGTTTAGGAAGCCTAGAATCCGTCCCCCCGTAGACGCTTTATGTGAACGTAAGCGTTCCTATATATGACTCTCGCCTTCCTCCAAACTAGAGCTTAGCAAGCCTACAAACCAACTCCCTATAATTGCTTTCTCTGAATGAATGATATCGTTCCTATATAAGACTCTCGAACTTCTTCCAAACCAGAGTTTAACAAGCCAAAAAAGCACCCCCCATAGATGCTTCCTCTAACTCAAAGCTAATATTCCTATATATGATTCAGCTTCTTCATCCAAACTAGAGTAAGGCAAGCCTACAAATCACACACCAATAGTTGCTTTCTATAAGTAAATGTAAGCGTCCTTATATATGACTATAGCAATTCTTCCAAACTGGAGTTTAGCAAGCCTACAGACCCCAGGACTCCACTCCATAGTACCCTGGGCATTGGCGCCTGCCTGTCATGCAGGACATAGGGGCGGACGCTCATCTCAGACACGGCATTGGTGGATTGTAGGCTTTTTTAAGTTTTTGAATTGAAGAACTCTGAGAATTGGAATTCGGTTTAGGGTAAGGTTAGGTGTTAGGGACTAGGATTAGATTTAGGGGTTAGGGTTTTAGGTTAGAATTAGGGTTAGGATTACTGTTAGGGTTAGAGATTAGGATTATGTTTAGTGGTTGGGTTTAGGTTTAGGGTGAGAGGCAAGAGTAAGGGTCAGGGATTAGGGTTACTGTTAGGAGTTAGATTCAGGGCTTACGAAGGGTTTGGTTTAGTGATAGGGTTAGGGCTTACGTTTAACGGTGTGTGTTAGGGCACGGGCCCTGTCTAACGTACGGGGCACTGTGGGTGTGGAGCAAGGCTGTGTCCCCACTTCATCTTACCCTGGGTGTTGGGCTTGAACTGTCACGCAGGACAAAGGCAGAGGCTCATCTCACGCATGGTTAGGATTAAGGTTTAAGGTTAGGGTCAGGGTTGAGGGTTAGGGTTAACAGAGTTAGGGTAAGGGGGTTAGGGATAGGGTTAGTGTTAAGGGTTACGGGTAGGTTTAGGGTTCAGGGTTAGTGTTAGCATTAGGGCTTAAGGTTAGGATTAGGCGGTAGGTTAGATTTAGGGTTAGATCTAGGCGTTAGGGTAAGGGTTAGCTTTAGGGTTAAGAGATAGGGTTAGGTTTAATGCTTAGATTAGGGTTAGGGTTTGGGGTTAAAGTAAGTGTTAGGGGTTAGGTTTAAGGATCCAAGGTTAGGGTTATTTTTAGCTGTAGTGTTAGAGTTAGGGATAAGGGATCCCATTAGCATTAAGGGTCTTCCTTACTGTAGGGTTAAGGGTTAGGCTTAGAGTTAAAGGTTAAGGTTAGGGTCAGTGTTAAGATTTAGGGTGAGGGTTAACGGTTAGGGTAAAGGTTAAGCGTTAGGTTTAGGGATTAGTGATTAGGGTTTTTGGTTAGTGTTAGGGTTAGCGGTTAAGAGTTAGTGTTTTAGGAAGGGGTATGGTTAGAATTAGGATTGGGGTTAGAGTTAGGGTGAGGTATAGGGGTTAGGTTTAGGGGATAGTTTTAGGGTAAAAGGATAGGATTAGGGTTACGGGTTGGGCTTAGGTTTAGGGTTAAAGTTTACTGCTAGGGTTAGGGATAGGGTTCAGGGTTAGCTTTAGGGGTTCTGGTTAGGGTTAGGTGTTAGGTTAGTGTCAGGGTTAGGTCTAGTCGTGAGGGTAAGGTTTAGGGTTAGCTTTAAGAGCTAGGGTTAGGTTTAATGGTTAGGATTAGGATTAGGGTTAAGGGTTAGGGTAAGGCTTAGGGGTTAGGGTGAAGGGTTAGGGTCAATGGTTAGGGTTTTTGTTAGGCATAGCGTTGGGGTTAGAAGTAAGGGTTACTGTCAGTGTTAGGGTTGTAGGTAGGGTTACGGTTAGGGTTAGCGGTTTAGAATTAGGGTTAGGGATTAGGTGTCACAGTGATGACTAGGAGATAGGGTTAGAATTATGGGATAGGGGTTGTTCTCAGGAAATGGGTTATGCATTAACGTTAGGATAAGAGGTTAAAGTTAGGCGCACGGTGAGGTTTACGTGTTAAGGGGAGAAATAGGAACAGGGTTGGGTGTTATGTTCAGGGTTAGGGTTATCTGTTAAAGGTATTGTTTATGCTTAGCGCACGGGCCCTGTCTGCATTAGGCGGGCGGGGGGAGTTTAGGGGGCTGGGATTGTACCCGGGAACCCACTCTATCATACTCTGGGTATGGGCCCGTGGGTTTCATGCAGGACACAGTGGTAGAGCCTCCTTTCACGCATGGCATGGGAGGATTGCAGGCTTTCTAAACTCTAAGAAAGCAAGAAGTCTGAGAATTAGATTTAGGGTTAGGATTCTGGTTAGGGTTAAGGATGAAGTTTAGTGTTAGGGTGAGGGCTTAGGGTTAGGGATTAGGGTTAGGGTTAAAGGTTACTGTTAGGTTTAACGGTTACACTTTGGTTGAGGGTTGAGGTTTACAGTTAGGGTTAAGATAAGGTGTTAGGGTTTGGTACAGGGTTAGGGTTAAGTGTTAGGTTTAGGGTTGAAGATTAGGATTAGGGTTAGGATTAAAGGTTAGCGTGAGAGTTAACGGTTAGGGTTAAGGTTAAGAGTTAGGGTTTAGGGTTAGGGTTAGGGTTAGGGTTAGTTTTAGGGTTAGAGTTATGTGCTATGGTTTGTGTTAGAGGTTAGGGTTAGGTTTACTGGTCACGGTTAGGGTTACGTTTAGGGGGTAGCATTAGGGTTAGGGTTAGGGTTAAGGGATAGGATTAGGGATAAGTGTTGGGCTTAGGGTTAGGGTTTAGTGTTAGGGTTAGCATTAAGGATTAGGGTTAGAATCATGGTTAAATGCTTGGGTGCGGGTAATGGTTAGGGTCAGGGTTAAGGTTCACGGATAGGGTTAGTGTTAAGGGTTACGGGTAGGTTCAGGGTTCAGGGTTAGTGTTAGCATTAGGGCTTAAGGTTAGGATTAGGCGGTTGGTTAGATTTAGGGTTAGATCTAGGCGATAGGGTAAGGGCTAGCGTTAGGGTTAAGAGATAGGGTTAGGTTTAATGCTTAGGATTAGGGTTAGGGTTTGGGGTTAAAGTAAGTGTTAGGGGTTAGGTTTAAGGATCCAAGGTTAGGGTTATTTTTAGCTGTAGTGTTAGGGTTAGGGATAAGGGATCCCATTAGCATTAAGGGTCTTCCTTACTGTAGGGTAAAGGGTTAGGCTTAGAGTTAAAGGTTAAGGTTAGGGTCAGTGTTAAGATGTAGGGTGAGGCTTAACGGTTAGGGTAAATGTTAAGCGTTAGGGTTAGGGATTAGTGATTAGGGTTTTTGGTTAGTGTTAGGGTTAGCGGTTAGTAGTTAGTGTTTTATGAAGGGGTATGGTTAGAATTAGGATTGGGGTTAGAGTTAGGGTGAGGTATAGGGGTTAGGTTTAGGGGTTAGTTTTAGGGTAAAAGGATAGGATTAGGGTTACGGGTTGGGCTTAGGTTTAAGGTTAAAGTTTACTGCTAGGGTTAGGGATAGGGTTCAGGGTTAGCTTTAGGGGTTCTGGTTAGGGTTAGGTGTTAGGTTAGTGTCAGGGTTAGGTCTAGTCGTGAGGGTAAGGTTTAGGGTTAGCTTTAAGAGCTAGGGTTAGGTTTAATGGTTAGGATTAGGATTAGGGTTAAGGGTTAGCGTTAGGGTGAAGGGTTAGGGTCAAGGGTTAGGGTTTTTGTTAGGCATAGCGTTGGGATTAGAAGTAAGGTTTACTGTCAGTGTTAGGGTTGTAGGTAGGGTTACGGTTAGGGTTAGCGGTTTAGAATTAGGGTTAGGGATTAGGTGTCACAGTGATGACTAGGAGATAGGGTTAGAATTATGGGATAGGGGTTGTTCTCAGGAAATGGGTTATGCATTAACGTTAGGATAAGAGGTTAAAGTTAGGCGCACGGTGAGGTTTACGTGTTAAGGGGAGAAGTAGGAACAGAGTTGGGTGTTATGTTCAGGGTTAGGGTTATCTGTTAAAGGTATTGTTTATGCTTAGCGCACGGGCCCTGTCTGCCTTAGGCGGGCGGGGGGAGTTTAGGAGGCTGGGATTGTACCCGGGAACCCACTCTATCATACTCTGGGTATGGGCCCAGGGGTTTCATGCAGGACACAGTGGTAGAGCCTCCTTTCACGCATGGCATGGGAGGATTGCAGGCATTCTAAACTCTAAGAAAGCAAGAAGTCTGAGAATTAGATTTAGGGTTAGGATTCTGGTTAGGGTTAAGGATGAAGTTTAGTGTTAGGGTGAGGGCTTAGGGTTAGGGATTAGGGTTAGGGTTAAAGGTTACTCTTAGGTTTAACGGTTACACTTTGATTTAGGGTTGAGGTTTACGGTTAGGGTTAAGATGAGGGGTTAGGGTTTGGTACAGGGTTAGGGTTAAGTGTTAGGTTTAGGGTTGAAGATTAGGATTAGGGTTAGGATTAAAGGTTAGCGTGAGAGTTAACGCTTAGGGTTAAGGTTAAGAGTTAGGGTTTAGGGTTAGGGTTAGGGTTAGGGTTAGTTTTAGGGTTAGAGTTATGTGCTATGGTTTGTGTTAGAGGTTAGGGTTAAGTTTACTGGTCACGGTTAAGGTTACGTTTAGGGGGTAGCATTAGGGTTAGGGTTAGGGTTAAGGGATAGGATTAGGGATAAGTGTTGGGCTTAGGGTTAGGGTTTAGTGTTAGGGTTAGCATTAAGGATTAGGGTTAGGCTAGGGTTAAATGCTTGGGTGTGGTAATGGTTAGGGTCAGGGTTAAGGTTCACGGATAGGGTCAGTGTTAAGGGTTACGGGTAGTTTTAGGGTTCAGGGTTAGTGTTAGCATTAGGGCTTAAGGTTAGGATTAGGCGGTAGGTTAGATTTAAGGTTAGATCTAGGCGTTAGGGTAAGGGCTAGCGTTAGGGTTAAGAGATAGGGTTAGGTTTAATGCTTAGGATTAGGGTTAGGGTTTGGGGTTAAAGTAAGTGTTAGGGGTTAGGTTTAAGGATCCAAGGTTAGGGTTATTTTAAGCTGTAGTGTTAGGGTTAGGGATAAGGGATCCCATTAGCATTAAGGGTCTTCCTTACTGTAGGGTAAATGGTTAGGCTTAGAGTTAAAGGTTAAGGTTAGGGTCAGTGTTAAGATTTAGGGTGAGGGTTAACGGTTAGGGTAAATGTTAAGCGTTAGGGTTAGGGATTAGTGATTAGGGTTTTTGGTTAGTGTTAGGGTTAGCCGTTAGGAGTTAGTGTTTTATGAAGGGGTATGTTTAGAATTAGGATTGGGGTTAGAGTTAGGGTGAGGTATAGGGGTTAGGTTTAGGGGTTAGTTTTAGGGTAAAAGGATAGGATTAGGGTTACAGGTTGGGCTTAGATTTAGGGTTAAAGTTTACTGCTAGGGTTAGGGATAGGGTTCAGGGTTAGCTTTAGGGGTTCTGGTTAGGGTTAGGTGTTAGGTTAGTGTCAGGGTTAGGTCTAGTCGTGAGGGTAAGGTTTAGGGTTAGCTTTAAGAGCTAGGGTTAGGTTTAATGGTTAGGATTAGGATTAGGGTTAAGGGTTAGGGTAAGGCTTAGGGGTTAGGGTGAAGGGTTAGGGTCAAGGGTTATGGTTTTTGTTAGGCATAGCGTTGGGGTTAGAAGTAAGGGTTACTGTCAGTGTTAGGGTTGTAGGTAGGGTTACGGTTAGGGTTAGCGGTTTAGAATTAGGGTTAGGGATTAGGTGTCACAGTGATGACTGGGAGATAGGGTTAGAATTATGGGATAGGGGTTGTTCTCAGGAAATGGGTTATGCATTAACGTTAGGATAAGAGGTTAAAGTTAGGCGCACGGTGAGGTTTACGTGTTAAGGGGAGAAATAGGAACAGGGTTGGGTGTTATGTTCAGGGTTAGGGTTATCTGTTAAAGGTATTGTTTATGCTTAGCACACGGGCCCTGTCTGCATTAGGCGGGCGGGGGGAGTTTAGGGGGCTGGGATTGTACCCGGGAACCCACTCTATCATACTCTGGGTATGGGCCCGTGGGTTTCATGCAGGACACAGTGGTAGAGCCTCCTTTCACGCATGGCATGGGAGGATTGCAGGCTTTCTAAACTCTAAGAAAGCAAGAAGTCTGAGAATTAGATTTAGGGTTAGGATTCTGGTTAGGGTTAAGGATGAAGTTTAGTGTTAGGGTGAGGGCTTAGGGTTAGGGATTAGGGTTAGGGTTAAAGGTTACTCTTAGGTTTAACGGTTACACTTTGGTTTAGGGCTGAGGTTTACGGTTAGGGTTAAGATGAGGGGTTAAGGTTTGGTACAGGGTTAGGGTTAAGTGTTAGGTTTAGGGTTGAAGATTAGGATTAGGGTTAGGATTAAAGGTTAGCGTGAGAGTTAACACTTAGGGTTAAGGTTAAGA
Organism: Eulemur rufifrons; assembly: GCF_041146395.1. NCBI lineage: Eukaryota > Metazoa > Chordata > Mammalia > Primates > Lemuridae > Eulemur > Eulemur rufifrons. The sequence continues at coordinate 17,101 of NW_027183283.1, read as the reverse complement.
GTTAGGGTTTAGGGTTAGGGTTAGGGTTAGGGTTAGATTTAGGGTTAGAGTTATGTGCTATGGTTTGTGTTAGAGGTTAGGGTTAGGTTTACTGGTCACGGTTAGGGTTACGTTTAGGGGGTAGCATTAGGGTTAGGGTTAGGGTTAAGGGATAGGATTAGGGATAAGTGTTGGGCTTAGGGTTAGGGTTTAGTGTTAGGTTTATCATTAAGGATTAGGGTTAGGGTCATGGTTAAATGCTTGGGTGCGGGTAATGGTTAGGGTCAGGGTTTAGGTTCACGGATTGGGTTAGTGTTAAGGGTTACGGGTAGGTTCAGGGTTCAGGGTTAGTGTTAGCATTAGGGCTTAAGGTTAGGATTAGGCGGTAGGTTAGATTTAGGGTTAGATCTAGGCGATAGGGTAAGGGCTATCGTTAGGGTTAAGAGATAGAGTTAGGTTTAATGCTTAGGATTAGGGTTAGTGTTTGGGGTTAAAGTAAGTGTTAGGAGTTAGGTTTAAGGATCCAAGGTTAGGGTTATTTTTAGCTGTAGTGTTAGGGTTAGGGATAAGGGATCCCATTAGCATTGAGGGTCTTCCTTACTGTAGGCTTAAGGTTTAGGCTTAGAGTTAAAACTTAAGGTTAGGGTCAGTGTTAAGATTTAGGGTGAGGGTTAACGGTTAGGGTAAAGGTTAAGCGTTAGGGTTAGGGATTAGTGATTAGGATTTTTGGTTAGTGTTAGGATTAGCGGTTAGGAGTTAGTGTTTTAGGAAGGGCTACGGTTAGAATTAGGATTGGGGTTAGAGTTAGGGTGAGGTATAGGGGTTAGGTTTAGGGGTTAGTTTTAGGGTAAAAGGATAGGATTAGGGTTACGGGTTGGGCTTAGGTTTAGGGTTAAAGTTTACTGCTAGGGTTAGGGATAGGGTTCAGGGTTAGCTTTAGGGGTTCTGGTTAGGGTTAGGTGTTAGGTTAGTGTCAGGGTTAGGTCTAGTCGTGAGGGTAAGGTTTAGGGTTAGCTTTAAGAGCTAGGGTTAGGTTTAATGATTAGGATTAGGATTAGGGTTAAGGGTTAGGGTAAGGCTTAGGGGTTAGGGTGAAGGGTTAGAGTCAAGGGTTAGGGTTTTTATTAGGCATAGCGTTGGGGTTAGAAGTAAGGGTTACTGTCAGTATTAGGGTTTTAGGTAGGGTTACGGTTAGGGTTAGGGGTTTAGAATTAGGGTTAGGGATTAGGTGTCACAGTGATGACTAGGAGATAGGGTTAGAATTATGGGATAGGAGTTGTTCTGAGGAAATGGGTTATGCATTAACGTTAGGATAAGAGGTTAAAGTTAGGCGCACGTTGAGGTTTACGTGTTAAGGGGAGAAATAGGAACAGGGTTGGGTGTTATGTTCAGGGTTAGGGTTAGGGTTAGGGTTAGGGTTAAAGGTTACTCTTAGGTTTAACGGTTACACTTTGGTTTAGGGTTGAGGTTTACGGTTAGTGTTAAGATGAGGGGTTGGGTTTGGTACAGGGTTAGGGTTAAGTGTTAGGTTTAGGGTTGAAGATTAGGATTAGGGTTAGGATTAAAGGTTAGCGTGAGAGTTAATGCTTAGGGTTAAGGTTAAGATTTAGGGTTTAGGGTTAGGGTTAGGGTTAGTTTTAGGGTTAGAGTTATGTGCTATGGTGTGTGTTAGAGGTTAGGGTTAGGTTTACTTGTCACGGTTAGGGTTACGTTTAGGGGTAGCATTAGGGTTAGGGTTAGGGTTAAGGGATAGGATTAGGGTTAAGTGTTGGGCTTAGGGTTAGGGTTTAGGGTTAGGTTTATCATTAAGGATTAGGGTTAGAATCAGGGTTAAATGCTTGGGTGTGGGTAATGTTTAGGGTCAGGGTTAAGGTTCACGGATAGGGTTAGTGTTAAGGGTTATGGGTAGGTTTAGGGTTCAGGGTTAGTGTTAGCATTAGGGCTTAAGGTTAGGATTAGGCGGTAGGTTAGATTTAGGGTTAGAGCTAGGCGTTAGGGTAAGGGCTAGCGTTAGGGTTAAGAGATAGGGTTAGGTTTAATGCTTAGGATTAGGGTTAGGGTTTGGGGTTAAAGTAAGTGTTAGGGGTTAGGTTTAAGGATCAAAGGTTAGGGTTATTTTTAGCTGTAGTGTTAGGGTTAGGGATAAGGGATCCTATTAGCATTAAGGTTCTTCCTTACTGTAGGGTTAAGGGTTAGGCTTAGAGTTAAAGGTTAAGGTTAGGGTCAGTGTTAAGATTTAGGGTGAGGGTTAACGGTTAGGGTAAAGGTTAAGGGTTAGGGTTAGGGATTAGTGATTAGGGTTTTTGGTTAGTGTTAGGGTTAGCGGTTAGGAGTTAGTGTTTTATGAAGGGGTATGGTTAGAATTAGGATTGGGGTTAGAGTTAGGGTGAAGTAAAGGGGTTAGGTTTAGGGGTTAGATTTAGGGTAAAAGGATAGGATTAGGGTTACGGGTTGGGCTTAGGTTTAGGGTTAAAGTTTACTGCTAGGGTTAGGGATAGGGTTCAGGGTTAGCTTTAGGGGTTCTGGTTAGGGTTAGGTGTTAGGTTAGTGTCAGGGTTAGGTCTAGTCGTGAGGGTAAGGTTTAGGGTTAGCTTTAAGAGCTAGGGTTAGGTTTAATGGTTAGGATTAGGATTAGGGTTAAGGGTTAGGGTAAGGCTTAGGGGTTAGGGGTTGGTTTAAGCGTTGGGGTTAGAAGTAAGTGTTACTGTCAGTGTTAAGGTTGTAGATAGGGTTACGGTTAGGGTTAGCGGTTTAGAATTAGGGTTAGGGATTAGGTGTCACAGTGATGACTAGAAGATAGGGTTAGAATTATGGGATAGGGGCTGTTCTCAGGAAATGGGTTATGCATTAACGTTAGGATAAGAGGTTAAAGTTAGGCGCACGGTGAGGTTTACGTGTTAAGGGGAGAAATAGGAACAGGGTTGGGTGTTATGTTCAGGGTTAGGGTTATCTGTTAAAGGTATTGTTTATGCTTAGCGCACGGGCCCTGTCTGCATAGGCGGGCGGGAGGAGTTTAGGGGGCTGGGATTGTACCCGGGAACCCACTCTATCATACTCTGGGTATGGGCCCGTGGGTTTCATGCAGGACGCAGTGGTAGAGCCTCCTTTCACGCATGGCATGGGAGGATTGCAGGCTTTCTAAACTCTAAGAAAGCAAGAAGTCTGAGAATTAGATTTAGGGTTAGGATTATGGTTAGGGTTAAGGATGAAGTTTAGTGTTAGGATGAGGGCTTAGGGTTAGGGTTAAAGGTTACTCTTAGGTTTAATGGTTACACTTTGGTTTAGGGTTGAGGTTTACGGTTAGGGTTAAGATGAGGGGTTAGGGTTTGGTACAGGGTTAGGGTTAAGTGTTAGGTTTAGGGTTGAAGATTAGGATTAGGGTTAGGATTAAAGGTTAGCGTGAGAGTTAACGGTTAGGGTTAAGGTTAAGGGTTAGGGTTTAGGATTAGGGTTAGGGTTAGGGTTAGATTTAGGGTTAGAGTTATGTGCTATGGTTTGTGTTAGAGGTTAGGGTTAGGTTTACTGGTCACGGTTAGGGATACGTTTAAGGGGTAGCATTAGGGTTAGGGTTAGGGTTAAGGGATAGGATTAGGGTTAAGTGTTGGGCTTAGGGTTAGGGTTTAGGGTTAGGTTTATCATTAAGGATTAGGGTTAGAATCAGGGTTAAATGCTTGGGTGTGGGTAATGGTTAGGGTCAGGGTTAAGGTTCACGAATAGGGTTAGTGTTAAGGGTTACGGGTAGGTTTAGGGTTCAGGGTTAATGTTAGCATTAGGGCTTAAGGTTAGGATTAGGCGGTAGGTTAGATTTAGGGTTAGAGCTAGGCGTTAGGGTAAGGGCTAGCGTTAGGGTTAAGAGATAGGGTTAGGTTTAATGCTTAGGATTAGGGTTAGGGTTTGGGGTTAAAGTAAGTGTTAGGGATTAGGTTTAAGGATCCAAGGTTAGGGTTATTTTTAGCTGTAGTGTTAGGGTTAGGGATAAAGGATCCCATTAGCATTAAGGGTCTTCCTTCCTGTAGGGTTAAGGGTTAGGCTTAGAGTTAAAGGTTAAGGTTAGGGTCAGTGTTAAGATTTAGGGTGAGGGTTAACGGTTAGGGTAAAGGTTAAGCGTTAGGGTTAGGGATTAGTGATTAGGGTTTTTGGTTAGTGTTAGTGTTAGCGGTTAGGAGTTAGTGTTTTATGAAGGGGTATGGTTAGAATTAGGATTGGGGTTAGAGTTAGGGTGAGGTATAGGGGTTAGGTTTAGGGGTTAGTTTTAGGGTAAAAGGATAGGATTAGGGTTACGGGTTGGGCTTAGGTTTAGGGTTAAAGTTTACTGCTAGGGTTAGGGATAGGGTTCAGGGTTAGCTTTAGGGGTTCTGGTTAGGGTTAGGTGTTAGGTTAGTGTCAGGGTTAGGTCCAGTCGTGAGTGTAAGGTTTAGGGTTAGCTTTGAGAGCTAGGGTTAGGTTTAATGGTTAGGATTAGGATTAGGGTTAATGGTTAGGGTAAGGCTTAGGGGTTAGGGTGAAGGGTTAGGGTCAAGGGTTAGGGTTTTTGTTAGGCATAGCGTTGGGGTTAGAAGTAAGGGTTACTGTCAGTGTTAGGGTTGTAGGTAGGGTTACGGTTAGGGTTAGCTGTTTAGAATTAGGGTTAGTGATTAGGAGTCACAGTGATGACAAGGAGATAGGGTTAGAATTATGGGATAGGGATTGTTCTCAGGAAATGGGTTATGCAGTAACGTTAGGATAAGAGGTTAAAGTTAGGCGCACAGTGAGGCTTAGGTGGTAAGGGGAGAAATAGGAAGAAGGTTGGGTGTTATGTTCATGGTTAGGGTTATCTGTTAAAGGTATTGTTTATGCTTAGCGCACGGGCCCTGTCTGCATTGGGCGGGCGAGGGGAGTTTAGGGTGCTGTGATTGTACCCGGGAACCCACTATATCATACTCTGGATATGAGCCCGTGGGTTTCATGCAGGACGCAGTGGTAGAGCCTCCTTTCACGCATGGCAGGGGAGGATTGCAGGCTTTCTAAACTCTAAGAAAGCAAGAAGTCTGAGAATTAGATTTAGGGTTAGGATTATGGTTGGGGTTAAGGATGAAGTTTAGTGTTAGGCTGAGGGCTTAGGGTTAGGGATTAGGGTTAGGGTTAAAGGTTACTCTTAGGTTTAACGGTTACACTTTGGTTTAGAGTTGAGGTTTACGGTTAGGGTTAAGATGAGGGGTTAGGGTTTGGTACAGGGTTAGGGTTAAGTGTTAGATTTAAGGTTGAAGATTAGGATTAGGGTTAGGATTAAAGGTTAGAATGAGAGTTAACGCTTAGGGTTAAGGTTAAGAGTTAGGGTTTAGGGTTAGGGTTAGGGTTAGGGTTAGTTTTAGGGTTAGAGTTATGTGCTATGGTTTGTGTTAGAGGTTAGGGTTAGGTTTACTGGTCACGGTTAGGGTTACGTTTAGGGGGTAGCATTAGGGTTAGGGTTAGGGTTAAGGGATAGGATTAGGGATAAGTGTTGGGCTTAGGGTTAGGGTTTAGTGTTAGGGTTAGAATTAAGGATTAGGGTTAGGGTCAGGGTTAAATGCTTGGGTGCGGGTAATGGTTAGGGTCAGGGTTAAGGTTCACAGATAGGGTTAGTGTTAAGGGTTACGGGTAGGTTTAGGGTTCAGGGTTAGAGTTAGCATTAGGGCTTAAAGTTAGGATTAGGCGGTAGGTTAGATTTAGGGTTAGATCGAGGCGTTAGGGTAAGGGCTAGCGTTAGGGTTAAGAGATAGGGTTAGGTTTAATGCTTAGGATTAGGGTTAGGGTTTGGGGTTAAAATAAGTGTTAGGGGTTAGGTTTAAGGATCAAAGGTTAGGGTTATTTTTAGCTGTAGTGTTAGGGTTAGGGATAAGGGATCCCATTAGCATTAAGGGTCTTCCTTACTGTAGGGTTAAGGGATAGGCTTAGAGTTAAAGGTTAAGGTTAGGGTCAGTGTTAAGATTTAGGGTGAGGGTTAACGGTTAGGGTAAATGTTAAGCGTTAGGGTTAGGGATTAGTGATTAGGGTTTTTGGTTAGTGTTAGGGTTAGCGGTTAGGAGTTAGTGTTTTATGAAGGGGTATGGTTAGAATTAGGATTGGGGTTAGAGTTAGGGTGAGGTATAGGGGTTAGGTTTAGGGGTTAGTTTTAGGGTAAAAGGATAGGATTAGGGTTACGGGTTGGGCTTAGGTTTAGGGTTAAAGTTTACTGCTAGGGTTAGGGATAGGGTTCAGGGTTAGCTTTAGGGGTTCTGGTTAGAGTTAGGTGTTAGGTTAGTGTCAGGGTTAGGTCTAGTCATGAGGGTAAGGTTTAGGGTTAGCTTTAAGAGCTAGGGTTAGGTTTAATGTTAGGATTAGGATTAGGGTTAAGGGTTAGGGTAAGGCTTAGGGGTTAGGGTGAGGGGTTAGGGTGAATGGTTAGGGTCAAGGGTTAGGGTTTTTGTTAGGCATAGCGTTATGGTTAGAAGTAAGGGTTACTGTCAGTGTTCGGGTAGTAGGTAGGGTTACGGTTAGGGTTAGCGGTTTAGAATTAGGGTTAGGGATTAGGTGTCACAGTGATGACTAGGAGATAGGGTTAGAATTATGGGATAGGGGTTGTTCTCAGGAAATGGGTTATGCATTAACGTTAGGATAAGAGGTTTAAGTTAGGCGCACGGTGAGGTTTACGTGTTAAGGTAAGAAATAGGAACAGGGTTCGGTGTTATGTTCAGGGTTAGGGTTATCTGTTAAAGGTATTGTTTATGCTTAGCGCACAGGCCCTGTCTGCATTGGGTGGGCGGGGGGAGTTTAGGGGACTGGGCTTGTACCCGGGAACCCACTCTATCATACTATTGGTATGGGCCCGTGGGTATCATGCAGGACGCAGTGGTAGAGCCTCCTTTCATGCATGGCATGGGAGGATTGCAGGCTTTCTAAACTCTAAGAAAGCAAGAAGTCTGAGAATTAGATTTAGGGTTAGGATTATGGTTAGGGTTAAGGATGAAGTTTGGTGTTAGGGTGAGGGTTTAGGGTTAGGGATTAGGGTTAGGGTTAAAGGTTACTCTTAGGTTTAACGGTTACACTTTGGTTTAGGGTTGAGGTTTACGATTAGGGTTAAGATGAGGGGTTAGGGTTTGCTACAGGGTTAGGGTTAAGTGTTAGGTTTAGGGTTGAAGATTAGGATTAGGGTTAGGATTAAAGGTTAGCGTGAGAGTTAACACTTAGGGTTAAGGTTAAGAGTTAGGGTGTAGGGTTACGGTTAGGGTTAGGGTTAGTTTTAGGGTTAGAGTTATGTGCTATGATTTGTGTTAGAGGTTAGGGTTAGGTTTACTGGTCACGGTTAGGGTTACGTTTAGGGGGTAGCATTAGGGTTAGGGTTAGGGTTAAGGGATAGGATTAGGGATAATTGTTGGGCTTAGGGTTAGGGTTTAGTGTTAGGGTTAGCATTAAGGATTAGGGTTAGGGTCAGGGTTAAATGCTTGGGTGCGGGTAATGGTTAGGGTCAGGGTTAAGGTTCACGGATAGGGTTAGTGTTAAGGGTTACGGGTAGGTTTAGGGTTCAGGGTTAGAGTTAGCATTAGGGCTTAAGGTTAGGATTAGGCGGTGGGTTAGATCTAGGTGTTAGGGTAAGGGCTAGCGTTAGGGTTAAGAGATAGGGTTAGGTTTAATGCTTAGGATTAGGGTTAGGGTTTGGGGTTAAAGTTAGTGTTAGGGGTTAGGTTTAAGGATCCAAGGTTAGGGTTATTTTTAGCTGTAGTGTTAGGGTTAGGGATAAGGGATCCCATTAGCATTAAGGGTCTTCCTTACTGTAGGGTTAAGGGTTAGGCTTAGACTTAAATGTTAAGGTTAGGGTCAGTGTTAAGATTTAGGGTGAGGGTTAACGGTTAGGGTAAAGGTTAAGCGTTAGGGTTAGGGTTTAGTGATTAGGGTTTTTGGTTAGTGTTAGGGTTAGCGGTTAGGAGTTAGTGTTTTATGAAGGGGTATGGTTAGAATTAGGATTGGGGTTAGAGTTAGGGTGAGGTATAGGGGTTAGGTTTAGGGGTTAGTTTTAGGGTAAAAGCATAGGATTAGGGTTACAGGTTGGGCTTAGGTTTAGGGTTAAAGTTTACTGCTAGGGTTAGGGATAGGGTTCAGGGTTAGCTTTAGGGGTTCTGGTTAGGGTTAGGTGTTAGGTTAGTGTCAGGGTTAGGTGTAGTCGTGAGGGTAAGGTTTAGGGTTAGCTTTAAGAGCTAGGGTTAGGTTTAATGGTTAGGATCAGGATTAGGGTTAAGGGTTAGGGTAAGGCTTAGGGGTTAGGGTGAAGGGTTAGGGTCAAGGGTTAGGGTTTTTGTTAGGCATAGCGTTGGGGTTAGAAGTAAGGGTTACTGTCAGTGTCACGGTTGTAGGTAGGGTTACGGTTAGGGTTAGCGGTTTAGAATTAGGGTTAGGGATTAGGTGTCACAGTGATGACTAGGAGATAGGGTTAGAATTATGGGATAGGGGTTGTTCTCAGGAAATGGGTTATGCATTAACGTTAGGATAAGAGGTTAAAGTTAGGCGCACGGTGAGGTTTACGTGTTAAGGGGAGAAATAGGAACAGGGTTGGGTGTTATGTTCAGGGTTAGGGTTATCTGTTAAAGGTATTGTTTATGCTTAGCGCACGGGCCCTGTCTGCATTAGGCGGGCGGGGGGAGTTTAGGGGGCTGGGATTGTACCCGGGAACCCACTCTATCAAACTCTGGGTATTGGCCGTGGGTTTCATGCAGGACACAGTGGTAGAGCCTCCTTTCACGCATGGCATGGGAGTATTGCAGGCTTTCTAAACTCTAAGAAAGCAAGGAATCTGAGATTTAGATTTAGGGTTAGGATTCTGGTTAGGGTTAAGGATGAATTTTAGTGTTAGGGTGAGGGCTTAGGGTTAGGGATTACGGTTAGGGTTAAAGGTTACACTTAGGTTTAATGGTTACACTTTGGTTGAGGGTTGAGGTTTACGGTAAGGGTTAAGATGAGAGGTTAGGGTTTGGTACAGGATTAGGGTTAAGTGTTAGTTTTAGGGTTGAAGATTAGGATTAGGGTTAGGATTAAAGGTTAGCGTGAGAGTTAACGCTTAGTGTTAAGGTTAAGAGTTAGGGTTTAGGGTTAGGTTTAGGGTTAGGGTTAGTTTTAGGGTTAGAGTTATGTGCTATGGTTTGTGTTAGAGGTTAGGGTTAGGTTTACGGGTCACGGTTAGGGTTACGTTTTGGGGGTAGCATTAGGGTTAGGGTTAGGGTTAAGGGATAGGATTAGGGATAAGTGTTGGGCTTAGGGTTAGGGTTTAGTGTTAGGGTTAGCATTAAGGATTAGGGTTAGGGTCAGGGTTAAATGCTTGGGTGCGGGTAATGGTTAGGGTCAGGGTTAAGGTTCACGGATAAGGTTAGTGTTAAGGGTTAGGGTTAGGGTTAGGGTTAGCGGTTAGGAGTTAGTGTTTTATGAAGGGGTATGGTTAGAATTAGGATTGGGGTTAGAGTTAGGGTGAGGTATAGGGGTTAGGTTTAGGGGATAGTTTTAGGGTAAAAGGATAGGATTAGGGTTACGGGTTGGGCTTAGGTTTATGGTTAAAGTTGACTGCTGGGGTTAGGGATAGGGTTCAGGGTTAGCTTTAGGGGTTCTGGTTAGGGTTAGGTGTTAGGTTAGTGTCAGGGTTAGGTCTAGTCGTGATGGTAAGGTTTAGGGTTAGCTTTAAGAGCTAGGGTTAGGTTTAATGGTAAGGATTAGGATTAGGGTTAAGGCTTAGGGTAAGGCTTAGGGGTTAGGGTGAAGGGTTAGGGTCAAGGGTTAGGGTTTTTGTTAGGCATAGCGTTGGGGTTAGAAGTAAGGGTTACTGTCAGTGTTAGGGTTGTAGTTAGGGTTACGGTTAGGGTTAGCGGTTTAGAATTAGGGTTAGGGATTAGGTGTCACAGTGATGACTAGGAGATAGGGTTAGAATTATGGGATAGGGGTTGTTCTCAGGAAATGGGTTATGCATTAACGTTAGGATAAGAGGTTAAAGTTAGGCGCACGGTGAGGTTTACGTGTTATGGGGAGAAATAGGAACAGGGTTGGGTGTTATGTTCAGGGTTAGGGTTATCTGTTAAAGGTATTGTTTATGCTTAGCGCACGGGCCCTGTCTGCATTAGGCGGGCGGGGGGAGTTTAGGGGGCTGGGATTGTACCCGGGAACCCACTCTATCATACTCTGGGTATGGGCCCGTGGGTTTCATGCAGGACACAGTGGTAGAGCCTCCTTTCACGCATGGCATGGGAGGATTGCAGGCTTTCTATTTTTTTTTTTTCAATTTAATTTTTCAGAATCAAAGAGTCTAACAGTATATCTTGTTAGATACAGTATGTCCTCATAATGTGTACATTATTTCTTGTACAATGATATGAAATAATATGAGAAATATTCATGATAAATTATAAAGTGAACAGTGCAAGTTAAAAACAATAGTTTCATATTTTTTTCCCCACCCCCCCTTTCCCGAGTCAGCACCTTCAAGTGTAACCACTCCCCAACCGGTGCGCAATGCACTCATTGTGTAGGCATACCCCCATCCCCTCCCCCACCCCCCACCTCAGTCTGATGTCCAATTGGTGTCATTCCCAGATTTGTATTTAGGTGATGTTCAGGGAAACCAATTTTCTGGTGAGTACATGTGATGCTTGTTTTTCCATTCTTGGGATACTTCACTTAATATAATGGGTTCCAACTCTCTCCAGGAGAACCATAGAGATGTCGTATCTTCATCATTCCTTATAGCTGAGTAATATTCCATGGTATACATATACCACAGTTGACTAATCCAATCATGTATTGATGGGCATTTGGGTTGTTTCCACATCTTTGCTATTGTGAATTGTGCTGCTATAAACATTTGGGTACACGTGCCTTTGTTACAGAATGACCTTTTTTCCTTTGGGTATATGCCCAGTAATGGGATTGCTGGGTCAAATGGCAGGTCTACTTGAATCTGTTTAAGATACCTCCATAATGCTTTCCACAGGGGTTGCACTAGTTTGCAGTCCCACCAGCAGTGTATGAGTGTTCCTGTCTCTCCACACCCACGCCAACATGTGTTGTTTTGGGTTTTTTTGATAAAGGCCATTCTCACTGGGGTTAAGTGATATCTCATTGTGGTTTTGATTTGCATTTCCCTGATGATTAGAGATGTTGAACACTTTTTCATATGTTTGTTAGCCATTTTTTTTTTTTTTTTTTTTTTTTTTTTTTTTTTTTTCATGTGCTTTTTTTTTTTTATTTAATTTTACAGAATCAAAGAGTCTAACAGTATATCTTGTTAGATACAGTATGTCCTCATAATGTATACATTATTTCTTGTACAATGATATGAAATAATATGGGAAATATTCATGATAAATTATTAAGTGAACAGTGCAAGTTAAAAACAATAGTTTCATATTTTTTTCCCCACCCCCCCCTTCCCGAGTCAGCACCTTCAAGTGTTACCACTCCCCAAACGGTGCGCAATGCACTCATTGTGTAGGTATACCCCCATCCCCTCCCCCACCCCCCACCTCAGTCTGATGTCCAATTGGTTGTCGTTTCCAGATTTGTATTTAGGTGATGATCAAGGAAACCAATTTTCTGGTGAGTACATGTGATGCTTGTTTTTCCATTCTTGGGATACTTCACTTAATATAATGGGTTCCAACTCTCTCCAGGAGAACCATAGAGATGTTGTATCTTCATCATTCCTTATAGCTGAGTAGTATTCCATGGTATACATATACCACAGCTTACTAATCCAATCATGTATTGATGGGCATTTGGGTTGTTTCCACATCTTTGCTATTGTGAATTGTGCTGCTATAAACATTTGGGTACACGTGCCTTTGTTACAGAATGACCTTTTTTCCTTTGGGTATATGCCCAGTAATGGGATTGCTGGGTCAAATGGCAGGTCTACTTGAATCTGTTTAAGATACCTCCATAATGCTTTCCACAGAGGTTGCACTAGTTTGCAGTCCCACCAGCAGTGTATGAGTGTTCCTGTCTCTCCACACCCACGCCAACATGTGTTGTTTTGGGTTTTTTTGATAAAGGCCATTCTCACTGGGGTTAAGTGATATCTCATTGTGGTTTTGATTTGCATTTCCCTGATGATTAGAGATGTTGAACACTTTTTCATATGTTTGTTAGCCATTTTTATATCTTCTTTTGAAAAATTTCTATTCATGTCCTTTGCCCACTTTTTGATAGGGTTGCTTGATTTTTTCTTGCTGATTTTCCTGAGTTCTAAATAGATTCTTGTTATCAGTCCTTTATCTGATGTGTAGTATGCAAAAATTTTTTCCCATTCTGTAGGTGGTCTGTTTATTCTCTGGACTGTTTCTTTGGCTGTGCAGAAGCTTTTTAATTTAATCATGTCCCATTCATTTATTTTTGTTGCTGCTGTGATTGCCTTGGGGGTCTTCTTCATAAATTCTTTGCCTAGGCCAATGTCTGTAAGAGTCTTTCCTACATTTTCTTCTAGAATTCTGATTGTATCACGCCTAAGGTTTAAGTCTGTTTTTTTTTTTTTTTTTTTTTTTTTTTTTTTATTTTATTTTTTTTTTATTATATATATATTTTTTTCAGTTTAGTTTTACAGAATCAAAGAGTCTAACAGTATATCTTGTTAGATACAGTATGTCCTCATAATGTATACATTATTTCTTGTACAATGATATGAAATAATATGGGAAATATTCATGATAAATTATTAAGTGAACAGTGCAAGTTAAAAACAATAGTTTCATATTTTCCCCCCCCCCTTTCCCGAGTCAGCACCTTCAAGTGTTACCACTCCCCAAACGGTGTGCAATGCACTCATTGTGTAGGCATACCCCCATCCCCTCCCCCACCCCCCACCTCAGTCTGATGTCCAATTGGTGTCATTCCCAGATTTGTATTTAGGTGATGATCAGGGAAACCAATTTTCTGGTGAGTACATGTGATGCTTGTTTTTCCATTCTTGGGATACTTCACTTAATATAATGGGTTCCAACTCTCTCCAGGAGAACCATAGAGATGTCGTATCTTCATCATTCCTTATAGCTGAGTAATATTCCATGGTATACATATACCACAGCTTACTAATCCAATCATGTATTGATGGGCATTTGGGTTGTTTCCACATCTTTGCTATTGTGAATTGTGCTGCTATAAACATTTGGGTACACGTGCCTTTGTTATAGAATGACCTTTTTTCCTTTGGGTATATGCCCAGTAATGGGATTGCTGGGTCAAATGGCAGGTCTACTTGAATCTGTTTAAGATACCTCCATAATGCTTTCCACAGGGGTTGCACTAGTTTGCAGTCCCACCAGCAGTGTATTAGTGTTCCTGTCTCTCCACACCCACGCCAACATGTGTTGTTTTGGGTTTTTTTGATAAAGGCCATTCTCACTGGGGTTAAGTGATATCTCATTGTGGTTTTGATTTGCATTTCCCTGATGATTAGAGATGTTGAACACTTTTTCATATGTTTGTTAGCCATTTTTATATCTTCTTTTGAAAAATTTCTATTCATGTCCTTTGCCCACTTTTTGATAGGGTTGCTTGATTTTTTCTTGCTGATTTTCCTGAGTTCTAAATAGATTCTTGTTATCAGTCCTTTATCTGATGTGTAGTATGCAAAAATTTTTTCCCATTCTGTAGGTGATCTGTGCATCTTCTCAGATCACAGCGGAATAAAAGTAACAATGATCACAAACAGAAACCCTCACTCTTACTCAAAGTCATGGAAGCTAAATAACCTTCTCCTGAATAATTATTCTATAAAAGAAGAAATCAAGATGGAAATCAAAAATTTCTTTGAATTAAATGACAATGGAGATACAACTTATCAAAATCTATGGGATGCAGCTAAAGCAATCCTGAGAGGAAAATTCATATCCATAAATGCCTATATCAAAAAGACAGAAAACATGCAAATAGACAACCTAACGAATAGACTCAAAGAGCTGGAGAAAGAAGAACAGAACGATCCCAAACCCAGCAGAAGGCGAGAAATTACTAAGATCAAATCAGAACTAAATGAAAAGGACAACAAAGAAACTATAAGGGAAATTAATAAAACAAAAAGTTGGTTCTTTGAAAAGATAAACAAAATAGACACACCTCTGGCTAGACTAACCAAGAGCACAAAAGTAAAATCTCTAATAACCTCCATTAGGAACATGAAAGGAGAAATCACAACCGATGCTACAGAGATACAAGATATCATCTATGAATTCTACAAAAATCTTTATGCACACAAACTGGAGAACGTGGAGGAAATGGACAAATTTTTAGAGACACATAGTCTTCCCAGGCTCAACCAGGAAGAAATAGAGTACCTGAACAGACCAATATCAAGAACTGAAATCGAAACAGCAATAAAAAACCTTCCCAAAAAGAAAAGCCCTGGTCCAGATGGGTTCACACCTGAATTTTACCATACATACAAAGAAGAACTGGTGCCCATCCTACACAAACTATTCTCCAATATTGAGAAGGATGGAGTTCTCCCCAACACGTTCTACCAAGCCAATATAACATTAATACCAAAGCCTGGAAAGGACTCAACAAAAATAGAGAACTACAGACCAATTTCCCTCATGAATATAGATGCAAAAATTTTCAATAAAATACTAGCAAATCGAATCCAAGTACTTATCAAAAAAGTAATCCACCACGACCAAGTGGGCTTCATCCCAGAGATGCAGGGGTGGTTCAACATACGTAAATCTATAAATGTAATTCACCACATAAATAGAAGCAAAAACAAAAATCATATGATACTCTCATTAGATGCAGAAAAAGCATTTGACAAAATTCAACACCCTTTTATGATAAAAACGCTTAACAAAATAGGCATTGATGGAACCTACCTAAAAATGATACAAGCCATATATGACAAACCCACAGCCAACATCATACTGAATGGGGAAAAACTGAAAGCACTCCCACTTAGAACTGGAACCAGACAGGGCTGCCCATTGTCTCCATTACTTTTCAACATAGTATTGGAAGTCCTTGCGAGAGATATCAGGCAAGAGAGCAAAATCAAGGGAGTCCAAATAGGGAAGGAAGAGATCAAACTCTCACTTTTTGCTGATGATATGATGTTATATCTGGAAAACCCCCAGGATTCAACCAAGAGACTCCTGGAATTGATTAACGAATACAGCAAAGTCTCAGGCTACAAAATTAATATACACAAATCAGAGGCATTTATATATGCCAATAACAGTCAATCGGAAAACCAAATTAAAGACTCAATACCCTTCAAAATAGCAACAAAGAAAATAAAATATCTAGGTATATATCTAACTAAAGAGGTAAAGGACCTCTATAAGGAAAACTATGAAACACTGAGAAAAGAAATAGCAGAACTTGCAAAAAGATGGAAAAATATACCATGCTCGTGGATCGGAAGAATCAACATTGTTAAAATGTCTATACTACCCAAAGTGATCTACAAATTCAATGCAATCCCTATTAAATTACCAACATCATTCTTTACAGACATAGAGAAAATAATTATACAATTTGTATGGAATCAAAGAAGACCCCGTATAGCAAAAGCAATTTTAAGCAATAAAAACAAAATGGGAGGTATTAATTTGCCAGACCTCAAACTATACTACAAGGCCGTGGTTCTTAAAACAGCCTGGTATTGGCACAAGTGCAGGGACACAGACCAGTGGAACACAACAGAAAATCCAAATATAGAACCATCCTCATATAGTCACCTAATTTTTGACAAAGCGGGAAAGAATATACTCCGGGGACAAGAATCCCTATTCAACAAATGGTGCTGGGAGAATTGGTTAGCCACTTGCAGAAGAATGAAACAGGACCCACAGCTTTCACCTCTCACAAAAATCAAATCACGGTGGATAACAGACTTAAACCTTAGGCGTGATACAATCAGAATTCTAGAAGAAAATGTAGGAAAGACTCTTACAGACATTGGCCTAGGCAGAGAATTTATGAAGAAGACCCCCAAGGCAATCACAGCAGCAACAAAAATAAATGAATGGGACATGATTAAACTAAAAAGCTTCTGCACAGCCAAAGAAACAGTCCAGAGAATAAACAGGTTTAAGTCTGTTATCCACCGTGATTTGATTTTTGTGAGAGGTGAAAGCTGTGGGTCCTGTTTCAGTCTTCTACAAGTGGCTAACCAATTCTCCCAGCACCATTTGTTGAATAGGGATTCTTGTCCCCAGAGTATATTCTTTCCCGCTTTGTCAAAAATTAGGTGACTATATGAGAATGGTTCTATATTTGGATTTTCTGTTGTGTTCCACTGGTCTGTGTCCCTGTACTTGTGCCAATACCAGGCTGTTTTAAGAACCACGGCCTTGTAGTATAGTTTGAGGTCTGGCAAATTAATACCTCCCATTTTGTTTTTATTGCTTAAAATTGCTTTTGCTATACGGGGTCTTCTTTGATTCCATACAAAGTGTATAATTATTTTCTCTATGTCTGTAAAGAATGATGTTGGTAATTTAATAGGGATTGCATTGAATGTGTAGATCACTTTGGGTAGTATAGACATTTTAACAATGTTGATTCTTCCGATCCACGAGCATGGTATATTTTTCCATCTATTTGCAAGTTCTGCTATTTCTTTTCTCAGTGTTTCATAGTTTTCCTTATAGAGGTCCTTTACCTCTTTAGTTAGATATATACCTAGATATTTTATTTTCTTTGTTGCTATTTTGAAGGGTATTGAGTCTTTAATTTGGTTTTCCGATTGACTGTTATTGGCATATATAAATGCCTCTGATTTGTGTATATTAATTTTGTAGCCTGAGACTTTGCTGTATTCGTTAATCAATTCCAGGAGTCTCTTGGTTGAATCCTGGGGGTTTTCCAGATTTAACATCATATCATCAGCAAAAAGTGAGAGTTTGATCTCTTCCTTCCCTATTTGGACTCCCTTGATTTTGCTCTCTTGCCTGATAGCTCTCGCAAGGACTTCCAATACTATGTTGAAAAGTAATGGAGACAATGGGCAGCCCTGTCTGGTTCCAGTTCTAAGTGGGAGTTCTTTCAGTTTTTCCCCATTCAGTATGATGTTGGCTGTGGGTTTGTCATATATGGCTTGTATCATTTTTAGGTAGGTTCCATCAATGCCTATTTTGGTAAGCGTTTTTATCATAAAAGGGTG